>NW_015165351.1:48238-64104 GCF_001447785.1 Gekko japonicus
AAAATATTTGAACACCTTGTCTTAAAATATTTTATTCATCATGCTAAAATAAAACATTCCATAATCAATTCTTTTTCTTTTCTTTTTTCAATTTTTCGGGAAAAAAACAAAAAGGCTTCAGGGAAAAAATGGGAAAAAAATGGTTTTTTTCTGAATTTTCCATTTTTTTTCCAGGCCTACACATCTCTAGGGTTCCCCCACCCCCAGCTGGGGACTAGCCACCTTAGTGCCATCAGAAGGTCCACCAGCAGGCCCAGTGAGAAAGTTCTCATGCACTTCCAGGCCCACCTAGTTCTCTGCCCAGATTCTATCTGCAATGAAATTTGTGGCAGGGTATGAACTTCCGCAAATCACGGCTCACTACTTCAGATACCACGGACGTTCATCCCCTGCCACAATTTTTTTGTCTTGAAGGTGCTCCTGGACTCTGGCTCTTTTCTACTGCTACAGACAGACTAACACGGCCACCCCATTTTGATCTGTTCGCAATGAGCCCCGCATCCCTGTGCGGTCAAACAACGCATGGAGAGCATGCTCCTTGGGGAAGGAGACTGACGACCTCAGCCCTTCTAGGTCACAGAATCACAGAACGTTAGAGTTGGAAGGGACCTTGCCGGTCATCCAGTCCATCCCCCTGCACTCTGCAGGAGCACAGCCGAAAGAGAGCCCTACAACATACCCGAAAGATGGCCATCCAGCCTCCGCTTGAAAACGTCCAGCGAAGGAGCCTCCACCACCTCCCGAGGCAGACTGTTCCACTGCTCAACCACTCTGACAGTCAGGAAGTTTCTCCTGATATTTAGCCGGTATCGACTCCCTTGTCATTTCCACCCATTAGATCTAGTCTTGCAATCCAGAGCGAGAGAGGATAGATCTGCTCCATCTCCTACATGACGGCCCTTCAGATATTTGAAGACTGCAATCGTGTCCCCTCTAAGCCTTCTCTCTCCCAGGCTCAACATACCCATCTCTTTCAGCCTTTCCTCATAAGACTTGGATTCCAACCAGTGTTCCCTCTAAGCGGAGTTCGTGTGAGCGAGTTCACAGTTTTTTAGCTTCCAGCTGACAGATTTTTGCCTTCGCTCAGGAGGGATGGCTCCAGAGCAAACTAATGTATGCAGCAGCCAAATGGCTCACTCACAACTTTCATGCCTGTAGCTCACAAAGTAAAAATTTTTGCTCACAAGACTCCACAGCTTAGAGGGAGCATTGATTCCAACCGGGGCGGATGAAGGCTCACTGGTGCCCTCAGCACTGACCAATCTTGGTGCCCCCCTCCTTTCCACACTGACCCCCAGTCCATTTTAGTTGTTGACCTGTCTGACCAGACATACAATGTCTGACCAGACATACCTGTCTGACCAGACATACAATGCAGGTTGCAGCAATACAAACATTTATTCATAGGATAACACAATAGACTGTACAAACGAAGCCGAGCTTGAGCTACATAAAGTTCTTTTCAGCCTTTTCCCAACTTTGTGGTGCCCCCTTTGGCCCTGGTGCCCTAAGCACGTGCTTAGTCTGCTTAATGGTTAAGGGTAAAGGTAAAGGTTCCCTTGCTCGAAAGCCAGTCGAGTCCGACTCTAGGGTTGCGGTGCTCATCTCTGTTTCCAAGCCGAAGAGCCAGCGCTGTCTGAAGACGTTTCCGTGGTCATGTGGCCGGCATTACTAAACACCAAGGCGCACGGAACGCTGTTCCCTTCCCACCGAAGTGGTACCTATTTATCTACTTGCAATGTCTTGCTTTCGACCTGCTAGGTTGGCAGGAGCTGGAACTAGAGACGGGAGCTCATTCCGTCATGCGGCACCCGGGTCTTGAACTGCTGAACTACCGACCTTCCACAGCCTGCAGTTCAGAGTCTTAACCACTTGAGCCACCACAGCTCCTGCTTAATGGCCCTGATTCCAACCCTCTCACCATCCTGGTTGCTCTCTTCTGGTCCACCGTGTCCTACCGCTCTCCCCTCTCTCTTTGCATCCCAGCGCTGGAACTTTCAGTTCCTCCCACCTCCTTGGCATGTGTGTACCTTCCTGGCAGCTGAAGAAACTGCCACCGTTTGCTTCTTTGCTACCGTAGCCCTGGCCTGGCCAGCTGGCAGAAGGACATTTATTTATTTTAAAACCTTTCCAGCTTCAGCCTTACAGGAAATCGGTTTCACACCACATTCTTTATGATGAAAATAGTATCTATTCATTTTTTATAACACCCCCCCCCCGCAAATAGCTAACCACAAAGGTAGAATACCAGTTGTGTTCCCGGCAGTAATACAACACAACACCATCAGTGGGATATTAGATGTTTCACCGATAATATTTCACATACAATTTTTTTTAAAAAATATATCTGCTTGCTTCTGTGTGCTGTTCAGTGGCAGATCTGCTTCAATGTACAGGGAACAGTATTAACCTATGAGAATGGCTGTTTAGAGACTATGTGCAAATAGACGCCACATCAGCTGCCCAATCGAGGTTCGCTCCGTGGTTTGAAATAATCAAAATGGACCACTCAAGAGCTTCTTATTTAATCAACATAACCTTGTATAATCTCAGGAGATCCCTTACTTCCGTGAGTTTTCAAACAAAGGAGTTCTGTCTTTGATGTACGAATCTTCATCTGGCAAGGCAGTTGGTTCCCTTCCTCGACCGGACTGACTTGGCCACGGTGATCCATGCAACGGTCACCTCGAGGCTAGACTACTGTAACGCTCTCTACATGGGGCTGCCTTTGTCGCAAATTCGGAAGCTGCAACTGGTGCAGAATGCTGCGGCCAGGCTGTTGATGGATCTTCCTAGACGAGATCACATCCAGCCTGTGCTGAAAGCGCTGCACTGGTTGCCAATAGCGTACCGGGTTCGCTTCAAAGTGCTGGTTATCACCTTTAAAGCCCTATATGGTCAGGGACCAGCCTACCTAAGGGACCGCCTTACCCCACATGTTCCCCCAAGGGCACTACGGTCGGGGAGCCGGAACCTATTGGAGGTGCCGGGCCCCCAGTCCATCAAATTGACCATGACTAAGAACAGGGCATTCTCGGTGGCGGCTCCTATCTGGTGGAATGAGCTCCCAGAGGAGATCAGGGCTCTGCGGGACCTAGGACAGTTCCGCAGAGCCTGCAAGACGGAGCTCTTCCGCCAGGCTTTTGAATAGGAGCCGCCGCCACCACCAGTATACCATCAGTGTAATAGCACATTATCGACGCCCTGGAGGACATCTGGACATGGGCATGGACTATCAAAGCCCTAAATATTCTTTTTCACATCATGGGCAAGACTGGGACATCTAGAAGACCACCATCTTGTTTTTAGAGAGCTCTGCTTTAGATTGGTTATAAATTATGATGTAATTTTAATATTTATATCGTTTTTACTGTTTTATTGTTTTATCAACTAAATGTTGTTAGCCGCCCTGAGCCTCCGGGGAGGGCGGGATAGAAATGTCTTTCATTTTCCTTCCTTTATGTTCGTCAGGATTTCAGACAGCAATGAAATGTGTCACTGAAATGTCCACTGAGCCAATTTGGATAGCAACCTTTAGGTCTACACGTGTCAATAAGTTTAGCTATCAAGTCAGATAGCCAGCATTCAAAGAGCAGTTTCATATCTCAGCTCACTAGTCTTCTAGCTCTTTGATTCATTACCAGTCTTGACTGGCATGCAGAATCCGTTGTGAGTAACCTTGTGCAAGCAGGGGTCATTTCCTGCAGGAGCGCACAGGAGCGGAGCTCCGGCAGTAAAGAGCCCAGGGGGTGGGTACATGCAACAAGCCCCACCCCCTGCTCCCAGCAGCCCTCAGTCAGAGCAAGAAGCAGCCAGGTAAGTTGCAGAGCTCCCCCCCCGGCCCCCCGGTCCAAAACAGTCCATTGGCACCTTTAAGGCCAAGTTTTATTCAGGTACAAGCTCTCCCTCCTCGGCGAGGACAGATCTGCACGATCCCCCCCACCAATAGCTAGCAATCCAAAACAGACTCCAGTGGAGCCTGAGCGGTGGGTGTTGCCTTCGGACACACTTCCGGTGATGCCAGGGGGTGTGGCCTATGCAAATGAGTTGTGCTCATGAGTTATGCTAATGAGCTCCTGCACCTCTTTTTCTACAAAATGACCCCTGCGTGCAAGCAAATTTTGAAGGCAGAAATTCAGAAGCAAATTTGGTGGTGTGCCGCGCACTGTAACTTCCAAAGAAAACAATCATGGCTTCAATCTTCATAAACATTATTTAGACCTATAGTGCTCTGTAACCGCCTTCTTTTCTGTTATTCAGAGGTTTTCTGCCATCTCTCTCTCCCCTGCACTGTCTTCGCCTGCTGCCAGGAAGGGAAGTATTTATAACAGGGCTTTTACGGAGCCCTACGAGAAGATCTCTCCGTACGCGAGGAGTGCTCCTTGCCGTAAGAACCCTGCCTTCCATGACTACGGTTATCGTGACCCAGAGTAATACCTCAGAGTCTATTTGTGGAGCCGTCTGATAACCCAGGGATTTTTGCGGCACTGGGGCCGGAACGTGTTGAAGACGAGTGGATGCATATGGGCACCCTGGCGCGAGGTTGCAATTTGGAAGCCTCAGTCCCTGTCATTCTGCCTTCCTCCTCCACAAAATGCTTTAAATGATAGCAACGTCAAATTTTACAACAGAGTCGTGTATCAACAGAGCATTAGAATTTATGGCGTCTGCATCAGGAGCATCTGCCTCACTTATCTTCGAAGGAGACAGACGGAGCCAAGAAGTTCACGTTTTTCTGAGAAGCTGAAGGGGATACCAATAGGGCAGGGGTGTCAAACATGTGACCCAGGGGCCGGATCAGGCCCCCAGAGGGCTTCTACCAGGCCCGCAGTGGAACTGGCTGTCTTCTGCTTCTTCTTCCAGTTCTGCTGCTGCTGCGTCATCGTAGGTTTGCACCTTACAGATACACACCTGAACGGCACACTCAAGATTGCAACAGCACAGACATTTTGATGCAATCATTCAGAGGAAGAGGTGTCAGTGATCAGACACTGTTAAATAAACAAAATAGTGCAAGAGTGCTAATCTTTTAAGCATGTTTTTATTTTAAGTAAAAAACCCCACCCTTTGTGTTTGTGTCCTTTATAAAGTTTATATCTTTGCTACCTGGCATGACATTTTAAAACACACATGGCCCGGCCCAACATGGTCTCATTTATGTCAGATCTGGCCCTCATAACAAATGAGTTCGACACCCCAGTGTTAATGGACGCAAACATATCTTTGCAACTGTTGCACATACATTTACAGACAGACAGGGTTGTCAGCTTCCAGGTGGGTAAGTGAAGAAGAACCAACAGCCGTGATAGAATTAGTCAATTCTATTGTTTACCAATTCTATTGTTTACCAAGCACATTCGTATAAACATAGACATGCAAAGGCTACAACGGAGAAATGTTTTAAATAAAGTACTCCTGCCAAAGTTTGCAAAGAACTTGACATTGAGATGGATTGAGGTTGTGCAACAGAATTCGACAAACAACATTTGACAAGGTCGGTTTGACTGCCAGGTTTGCCTCGAGACAGGACGGAAACGGGGATTTTGAGCTGGCTCGTTGGAAGCCTGGACAGTCGATACGCTTGGACTAAACACACATGAGAAGAAACTGATAAGGAAATAATTAGAACTGAACTTTGGCACAAGTACTTTATCTATTTAAAATATGCATGTATGGGTTTATATGAATGTGCTTGGTAAACAATATAATTGAGTGTACAATGTTACACGGAGTAATTCTATCACAGCTGCATTTGGGTTCTTCTTTTTAAATTTTTGATTGGTTTTTAAAAGAATACAGTTAGAAAATAGTGCACGGAAACAACCTCAAAAATGATCAAAACTGCTGATAGTTGTAACAGCAGCTGAAACTTACAAGCATACATAAACATGACTTAGAGCCAGTGTTCCCTCTAAGGTGAGTTACCGTGAGCTAGCTCACAGTTTTTTAGCCTCCGGCTCACACATTTTTGTCTTCGCTCAGGAAGGAGGGCTCCAGAGGAAACTAAGTTATGCAGCAGCCAAATCGCTCGCTCACACCTTTCATGCCGGTAGCTCACAAAGTAGAGTTTTTGCGCACAGGACTCTATAGCTTAGAGGGAGCCTTGCTTAGAGCACACACACAAAAAGACAATCTACAGGTAAACGGGAATGTTGTTAAAAGCTGTGCGAGTATCGTGGTAATGATGCCAACATGAAGGTTCGCAATTATAACAGGTGAACGCATGACTAGGCACCACACGTACTATATTAGGAAGAAGAGAGAGATCTGTGATACAAAACGTGCGTTAAGAATGTAATATGGTTAGGTAAGTAGGATTACATGGCTGGCAGTCTGTAGGACGCAATCCAAGAATGGTAAACATTTTTCGGTGAGGTTGGAAGTCTTTGGGTATATTTCTGACTGTTGGAGACCATCTGTGATTTCCCCCCAAAATATGATGGTCCCAAACTTCGTTGAACCAGGTATTGCGTGTTGGGGCCGAAGGAGATTTCCATTTAGAAGCAATTGAGCTCTATGCTGGAACCAGGAGGCAAGACGAAGAAGAAGGAGGAGGAGGAGGAGGAGGAGGAGGAGGAGATTGGATTTCTACCCCACCCTTCCTTACCAAAGGAGTCTCAGAGAGGTTTACAAACTCCTTTTTTAAAAAAATCATTATTACATTTATATCCTGCCCTCCTCGCGAACGGGCTCAGGGCGGCTTACAAATAAGGGCAGCATGTGCCAATAAAACAATAAAATCACACATAAAAACAACCATTATCAACAATAATAAAGTGCTCAAAGATGTTATCAATTTAGTCAAATCAAGATGGTGACCTATAACTATACCCAAAAGCCCGCATCAATGGCATCGACTCATCTCAATACTGCTGTGAGATTTATACACTGGGCCATCCCGTTACCCCGTTGTTACCACTGAATAGTTGGTGGTGGTGGTAGTGGCGGCTCCTAACTAAAAGCCTGGTGGAAGAGCTCCATCTTGCAGGCCCTGCGGAACTGTGAAAGGTCCCACAGGGCCCTGATCTCCTCCGGGAGCTCATTCCACCAGGTAGGGGCCACCACTGAAAAGGCCCTGGCCTTGGTTGCCAGAAGCCTGGCCTCCCTGGGGCCTGGGATCACTAGACGATGTTGGGCCCCTGACCCTAGTGCTCTCTGGGGTATGTATGGCACCTTTCCCTTCCCTCCCCACAACAGACACCCTGTGAGGTCGGTGGAGGTGAGAGGGCTCTGACACAAACTGCTCTTTTGCAAGAACAGCTGTGTTAGAACTACGGCTTGCCCAAGGTCATCCAGCAGGTACATGTGGAGATTTCCTTTTAGAAGCAATTGACCTCTTTGCTGCAACCAGGAGGCTAGTAATTAGATCAGGGGTCATTTCCTGCAGGAGCGCACAGGAGCAGAGCTCTGGCAGTAAAGAGCCCAGGGGGCGGGAACATGCAACAAGCCCCGCCCACTGCTCCCAGCAGCCCTCAGTCAGAGCAAGATGCAGCCAGGTAAGCTGCAGAGCCCCCCCCCCGGTCCAAAACAGTCCAGTGGCACCTTTAAGACCAAGTTTTATTCAGGTACAAGCTCTCCCTCCTCTGCTAGGGCAGATCTGCGCGTTCCCGTCCTCCCATAGCTAGCAATCCAAAACAGTCTACTGGAGCCTGAGTGGTGGGTGTTGCCTTCTGACACACTTTCAGTGAGGTCAGGGGGTGTGGCACATGCAAACAAGTTATGCTAATGAGCTCCTGCACCTCTTTTTCTATGAAATGACCCCTGAATTAGATCATATTTAATCCTCGGGAAGTCAACATTACGCCAGATATCCCGTGATCTCTCGTATATTGCTACCTCCCAGGTGGGGCCTGGAGATCTCTTGGAATGACAGCTGATCCCCAGACAACATAGGTCGGTTCCCCTGGAGAAAATGGCTCCTTTGGAGGGTGGACTCTGTGGCACTGTAGCCCACGGAGGCCCTTCCCTTCCCCAAACCCTGCTCTCCACCGTCTCCCCCCTCCCGCAAATCTGTAGGAATCTCCCAACCCAGAGGGGGCAACCCTGCGTAGAGACGATGCACAAATGATCTCACTGAGACAAATAGATCAGAAACAGGAGGCAGAAAAGTGTATGGAAGAAAACAGCCCGATACGACGACGTGTGAAAGGAAATGCCGGATTGAACTGACAACCTCCTGTGCGCTGTCCTTGGCCACTCAGCCACAGCCCCGCCCCAAGGATAATGCAAGAACTCGTGGGCACTCCATGAAATTGCTGAGCGGTCGGGTTGCAACAGATAAAAGTTAATGTTCTTCACCCAAAGAGTGATTAACACATGGAATTCACTGCCACAGGAGGGGGCGGCGGCTACAAGCATGGACGGCTTCAAGAAGGGGATTGGATAGACATCTGTAGCAGAGGTCCACCAGTGGCTCTTAGCCACAAGGTAGAGATAGGGACTCTCCATCTGGGGCAAGGGATGCTCTGTATTCTTGGTGCTGGGGGGGGCAACAGTGGGAGGGCTTCTAGTGTCCTGGCCCCACTGCTGGACCTCCTGATGGCCCCTGGTATTTTTGGCCACTGTGTGATAGAGTGTTGGACTAGATGGGTCATTGGCCTGATCCAACATTGGCTTCTCTTATGTTCTTATGGATAAACATATGGAGCAGGGGTCCATCAGTGGCTCTTAGCCACAAGGCATAGATAGGAACTCTCTGTCTGGGGCAAGGGATGCTCTGTATTCTCAGTGCTTGGGGGAGGGGGCAACAGTGGGAGGGTGTCTAGTCTCCTGGCCCCACCGCTGGACCTCCTGGTGGCCCCTGATATTTTTGGCCACTGTGTGACAGAGTGTTGGACTGGATGGGCCATTGGCCTGATCCAACATTGGCTTCTCTTATGTTCTTATGTACATCCCGCCAAGCATTCTGAATGCATGAAGCAATCTCTTTGGGAAAGCAGAGGGATGGTCTAGAGGACCTTTGGTACCTCCTACGAAGTGCCCTTTCCACCCATCTCTGGCAAGCATGCCACTTGGACTTGCACTCGCCATCAACCTAAATAGGGTAGGATCCCTTTGCTCTTGCTGGAAGGTTCAGAGCAGCCTCCCTTGTTAAACCCGTCAAAAGGCAACGTGCTAGATGGACCCAGCTGGCCGGCCAGCCAGCCCCTGGGCAGGAGCCCCTCTCTGTTTGTCTTGGCACTCAGCCGCCAGGTTTCTGCTCCGCTTCAGTTGCCAGACCCTCCACCTTGGAGTGTCCGGACGAGGCCCAACGGTTCTTAGAAACGGCTACTCTGTGTACAGTTCCGCTGGCACTTTCTCGCTCCTTTCCTTTTGTTCAGGCAGATGTTCCGAGAGGCTTTATAGGTCTCGTAAAAAAAACCCGTCCCTGGAGTCTTTCTTCTCGGCTATTAGCGTTACAAGGAAACAGATTATATTTATGCCCTTTTGTGGATTTACGGCTGTTCGGAGTGACCAAAAGAGGGGATGGATTTGAGAAAGGCAGCAGATCCCGAGAACTGCCGCTGGAGAGGACGCTGGGATGATACAGGGCGGCCTGTCTCCAGTCGGGGCCTGGCGGTCTCTCTTGATTACATCCGATCTCCAGGCAACAGACGTCTGTTCCCCTGGAGGAAAGGGCAGCGTTGGAGGTTTATAAGATTATGCCTGGGACAGAGCAGGTCGAGAAAGAAGTCCTTTTCTCCCTTTCTTACAATACAAAAACTCCTTGAGGGCACTCCATGAAATTGCTGAGCGGTTGGGTCCGAACGGATAAAAGGAAGGACTTCTTCACCCAAAGAGTGATTCACACATGGAATTCACTGCCACAGGAGGCGGCGGCGGCTACAAGGAGAGCCAGTTTGGTGTCGTGGTTAAGTGCATGGATTCTAATCTGGGAGAACCGGGTTTGATTCCCCCACTCCTCCACTTGCACCTGCTGGGTGACCTTGGGCAAGCCTAAGTACTCTCAGAGCTGTTTTTGAAAAGAGCCGTTTCTGTCAAGAGCTCTCTCAGCCGCACCTACCTCACAGGGTGTCTGTTGTGGGGAGGGGAAGGGAAAGGAGTTTGTAAGCCGCTCTGAGACTCCTTTGGGTAGTGAAGGGCAAGGCATAAATCCAATCTCCTCCTCCTCCTCTTCTTTTTCTTTTTCTTCCTTTTGTTGCCAGTTTGGTGTAGTGGTTAAATGTGCGGACTCTAATCTGGGAGAACCGGGTTTGATTCCCCACTCCTCCACTTGCACCTGCTGGATGACCTTGGGCAAGCTGTAGCTCTGATAAGGGCTGTTCTTGAAAAAGAGCAGTTTCTGTCAGAGCTCTCCCAGCCCCACCTACCTCACTGGGTGTCTGTTGTGGGGAGGGACTCTAATCTGGGAGAACCGGGTTTGATTCCCCACTCCTCCACTTGCACCTGCTGGATGACCTTGGACAAGCCATAGTTCTGATAAGAGCTGTTCTTGAAAAAAAGCAGTTTCTGTCAAGAGCTCTCTCAGCCCCACCTATCTTGCAGGGTGTCTGTTGTGGGGAGGGGAAGGGAAAGGAGTTTTTAAGATGCTCTGAGACTCCGTTGGGTAGTAAAGGGTGGGGTATAAATCCAATCTCTTCCTCTTCCTCTTCCTCTTCTTCTTCTTCTTCTACAAGCAGGGACAGCTTCAAGAGGGAATTAGATAAGCATATGGAGCAGAGGTCCATCAGTGGCTCTTAGCCACAAGGTATAGATAGGAACTCTCCATCTGGAGCAAGTGATGCTCTGTATTCCTGGTGCTTGGGGGGGGGGGCGCTGTGATCCCTTCTTGGTTTAACCCCCTGGAGGCTGGCAAAACTATCATCAGCAGTAGGCCAGTCTCAGGTTTTGATGGGAAGCCAAAGGTTGCTAACTTCCTCCTCAGCTGCCCCAAGAGAAGAAAGAAGAAGAGATTGGATTTATACCCCGCCCTTCACTACCCCAGGGAGTCTCAGAGCGGCTTACGAACTCCTTTCCCTTCCCCTCCCCACAACAGACACCCTGTGAGGTAGGTGGGGCTGAGAGAGCTCTTGACAGAAACTGCTCTTTTTCAAGGACAGCTCTGACAGAACTAGGGCTTGCCCAAGGTCATCCAGCTGGCTGCAGGTGGAGGAGTGGGGAATCAAGCCCGGTTCTCCCAGATTAGAGTCCATGCACTTCACCATGACACCAAAACAGAAGATCTGGTCTGATGATATATTGCCTTTCCCAGTGTTTTTTTTTTTAAAGCATGATTTGTAGATCTCTGTAGAAGGTTCATAAATTGCTCAATCCTATATGTCGTATTTTATGTCTTCTTGGCAACCCTTTCGAGGAAGGGTTCCCAAACACGCAACTCCGGGCCGATATCCACACATGCTCATGGGTTAATCTGTCCCTGGTTATCAAAGATAATCCACGCTGAATCTGGAATCGTTTAAGGAAGGAACCATACCTGCTTCGGCAGATGCAGTGTGCAAGCCTTCAGTCCTCCCTGGCTTCTAACAATGGAAGCGAGATCGGATTTCGCCCAGGGAACCCCTCTCCTGGTCTGAAAATGATACTTCTCCTCTCTTTGCCCTTTCCCGGCATCTTTGGGCCATACAAGAGCGTTTTCTTTCTCTGCGGAGGTGTTAAGATCCCCTCTCGACCGTAACTCAGCCTTTCTTTCCAAACATCTGGAGATGCTTTCCTATTAGACAGATGATTGTCTCCTTGTTGGCAAGGGGACGTTCAAAGCGAAACAAGGACTGTTTACTAGGGGAAAGGATGGAGCGTTTGAGCAATCGCCTCTTCCCCGGCCTCGTTCCAAGGATCAGATGGAGGGGGAAAGATTCCAGGAAAAGAACTGGGATAAAACAAGTCATCCGATCACTTCAGGAGATGGTTTGGCAACGGCTCCGGTGAATTGACACCCCAATATTTCCTTCGGGACTCATACAGGGGCCGAAGGACTCAGTTCAGAACAACAAGCGCATTGTGATCTTTAGCCGACTTTCGAGAACGCAGACATATCGGCCTTCCAACTCCTCGTCCCTTTAATATCCTTGAAATTGGGTCCATTTTGTTCCTGGAGACAAAGGTCTATTGGCAGGGGTTTGGGTAGATATTTAATTCATTAGTGCCCCCAACCTTTCTCCACAATAGGGGCCCAAAGCGGCTTCCCTCCTTCTCCTCCCCTCCATTTAATCCTCACAACAACCCTGTGAGGCAGGTTAGCCTGAGAGACTGTGACTGGCCGAAGGTCACCCAGCAAGCTCCCGTGGCAGAACTGGGAATTCGAACCCAGGACTCCCAGATATGCGTCGGATACACTTAACCACTACACCACGTGAGCTATCTGCCGGTGGAGGAAGTTGAGAGGCCTCTCTCCAGTTTTCAAGAGGATTTGGGACGCCTTCCTTATTCAACACTAGTTGGCGCTTTTTGAAAAGCTCGTCCACCTTTCCCTTTCAGCCGACTCACCCCTATCGGAGAGTCACATCTGATTTGGCCGCACAATGTCAGGAGAGCCGTCTGCTCCGTCCGTGACTTGGAGTCCTGAATGGCGGGGACTGACCCCTTGACGTGTAGGAGGATGCTATGCAGGTGCCAGTGGAAACCAAGACACCGAACAGGTTCAGGAAGACATAGGCGAATATTTATAGTAATCAGGGCTTTTTTGGTAGAAAAAGCCCAGCAGGAACTCATTAGCATAATAGGCCACACCCAACAGCAGAAACTCATTAGCATATTAGGCCACACCCCTGACATCACAGCTCATTGGCATATTAGGCCACACCCCCATGTTACCAGAAGTGTGCTCATCCAGCCACACCCACCTTTCACTTCTTATTCTGTTCACCTTGTTTGTTGTCAAAACCCAGGACCTTTTGTATAGCAGGAACTCCTTTGCATGTTAGGCCACACACCCCTAATGTATCCAATCCGAATGAGTTTCTGCTGTTGGGTGTGGCCTATTATGCTAATGAGTTCCTGCTGGGCGTGGCCAACTTGGGAGCCAACCGGAACTCCGTTCCTGTGCCTTCCTGCCCCAAAATAGCCCTGATAGTAACGCTTTCCCTGGAAACATTTGGTGTCCCTCCAAAAATATTATTATTGACCCGCAGACTGGAACCGAAAACCATTCACTGTGGCTGCAATGAAAAATCAAGAGTTGCCACTCCCCCAGATATTTCCATCTTCTCGCCATCTGGCATTTGCACGTCCAAGGCCCAGCTTTGCAGAAATGGGAACCCATACTGGAAGCGACTATAACAGGTTTTCCGTAGTCCCCATTCCCTGGGACCTTCTCTTGATAAATAACTCCAGGAATCCTGGAGGGTTTTCCCCCCCTTTTGCCTTCCTCTGGCCATAGAGCAGGGGTCACTGCAGGAGGGGGGAAGTAGCTGTGAATTTCTTGCACTGTGCAAGGGGTTAGAGATGTGAAGGCCCGGGAAAAAACCGGAAAAATTCGGGAAAAAAACGGTTTTTTTCCGTTTTTTTCCTGAAGATTTTTTGTTTTTTTCCGAAAAATTGGAAAAATTGAAAAAAGAAAAGAAAAGAAAAAAATGATCATGGAACGTTTTATTTTAACATGATGAATAAAATATTTTAAGACAAGGTGTTCAAATATTTTCCAAATCATTTCTAAAATATATATACATGGTATCAGATTGATCTAATTTCTGTGCACTGAGGACAAGCAAGTCCTAGTTACAAACTGAACTCTCCTTTAGAAGGTGCTATTGTCAGAAGAAAATAAAAAGGTTTCAGTTTTGTTTTTGCATGTGGGTGGGTATTCTGTTTGTAATAATTGTTTGGATACACTATATTTTTAATATGCTAGTTGTGATAATTTCATGCCAAATAAAAATGTCCATAGTCATATTTTATGTTCCTAAAGTAACAGAATGATTTTCAATCTAGAAAAGATTGAATTTTTCCGAAAATTTCCGTTTCCCCCCGAAAAAAACTGGGGAAAAAACGGGTTTTTTTCCGAGCTTCAAAATTTCCGGAAATTTTACATCTCTAGTTGGACTAGATGACCTTTGGGGTCCCTTCCAGCTCTATGTTTTGGTCAAATAAAAAATGCTACGTGAAGGGCAAAGGTGGGAACTTGCACCGGGTGCAACCAGTGTTCCCTCTAAGCTGAGCTAGTGTGAGCTAGCTCACAGTTCTTTAGCCTCCGGCTCACAGATTCTTGTCTTCGCTCAGGAAGGATGTGGCTCCAGGGCAAATTAATTGATGCAGCAGCCAAGTCGCTCGCTCCCAACTTTAATGCCAGTCGCTCACAAAGTAGAATTTTTGCTCGCAAGACTCTACACCTTAGAGGGAGCATTGGATGCAACTGCAACGGAACTCCCAGGGTCCCCCACTCACCAGTACCTCCTCTAGATGAAAAACTACCCCGGGGTCCCCAAACTTTCTGAGCCTGGGGGCACCCTGGGAATTCTGACACAAGGTGGCGGGCACAGTCACAAAATGGCGGCTGCAGGGGGCGGAGCCAACCACACAATGTCAGGGAGCAAGGTTATATCAGACGCTGCCAGTCCCGCTGCAAGCCTGAAGCTGTTGAAGCTGACTACATGTTAAGAGATTGGCGTCCGATTTTGTATTGAACTGTTCAACGACTGTTCCCAATGCATGTCAATATGAGTATGAAAACCACAGCAGCTTAAAGGGAACACCATGATGAAGGATGAACTTTGAAATGTTGTTATCAAACATCGGGACACAACGTCGAATGATTTAGTAGTTCTCCATTGTTTATACATTGTAGCGCATACCAGTTCTCCATTGTTTACATTTTGCACTTTTTCATTGTAGCTGCTTTGTATATCTCATTCTCTATTACATGTCCTTCAGCTTTTTGGCAAGTCGTAATTGTCGAGTCCGCTAACTACACTTGTTTTTGTCCTCTATTATCATTACATAGTAGTGTAAAAAGTAAAGGTAAAGGTTCCCTTGCTCGAAAGCCAGTCGAGTCCGACTCTAGGGTTGCGGTGCTCATCTCCGTTTCCAAGCCGAAGAGCCAGCGCTGTCCGAAGCCGTTTCCGTGGTCATGTGGCCGGCATGACTGAACACCAAGGCGCACGGAACGCTGTTCCCTTCCCACCGAAGTGGTCCCTATTTATCTACTTGCAATTTCTTGCTTTCGAACTGCTAGGTTGGCAGGAGCTGGAACTAGAGACGGGAGCTCACTCCGTCATGCGGCACACTCGGGTCTCGAACTGCTGAACTACCGACCTTCGGCAGCCTGCAGTTCAGCGTCTTAACCACTTGAGCCACGGCAGCTCCTTTTATATAGTAGTGTAGTGAACATGATTGAATGCTGTTCTTATCTGCATGGCCAATGAGAAGCCGTGCTGGACAAAAGCCTCAACTAGCCCCACCCACTTCCTCAAAGCACTCATCGAGCTCTGGGAAAGGTGTGGCCAGGCACCATGGGGCCCCTGGGCCCCACGCTGGGGCAGGCCCATAGCCAGGATTTTTAAATTTTTTGGGGGGGGGGGCTTTCAATAAGTCAGTGGGCACCCCACACAGACACCACCTCCCTCTGGGAGCACCACAAATAAAATAAAAAACTGGAAGTTGGGGGGGCCTGGGCTGGATGAAAAGTTGGGGGGTGTGGCAGTAAGTAGAGGGGACCGGGCCCCAAGGTGCCCCACTGTATCTATGGGCCTGCACTGGGGACACCTAAACTGCCCCCCCCTCGCCTTTGCAGGACAGCTGCCTTGTTGGAATTCTGACACACAGGGGTCATTTGGTAGAAAAAGAGGTGCAGGAGCTCATTAGCATAACTCATTAGCATAACTTATTAGCATTTGCCACTACCCCTGACATCACTGGACGCGTGTGTCAAGGCAACCCCCACCGCTCAGGCTCCACTGGACTGTTTTGGATTGCTAGCTATTGGGCGGGGGGGG
>NW_015165351.1:64154-64945 GCF_001447785.1 Gekko japonicus
TCTTAAAGGTGCCACTGGACTGCTTTGGACTGCTATGGGGGGGGGGACACACGCAGATCTGCCCTCGCAGAGAAGGGAGAGCTTGTACCTGAAGGTGGGGGGGGGGCTCTGCAACTTACCTGGCTGCTTTTTGCTCTGACTGAGGGCTGCTGGGAGCAGAGGGCGGGGCTTGTTGCATGTGCCCGCCCTCTGGGCTCCTTACTGCCGGAGCTCTGCTCCTGTGCGCTCCCGCAGGAAATGACCCCTGCTGACACGCGAAGTGCCACAGTTGTCATGCTTCAGGATTTGGTTCCCTCCCCGTGCCCCTGGACGTAGCACCCTAAAGCAAAGGAGACGAATCTCTCGTGCCTCAATGAGTGCCTGTAAACACAGTGAATCCATGCTGTGCGCAGTCAGATAAGCCACCGTCTGCAGCTGCCGTGTTACATTCTGAACGGTCGATAACATCTCCCGTGGGAGGGATGATTTGTTTTTTTTAAAAACACTTTCAACCCAAGTAGTAAATACCCTGCTTATAAAATAAGCACAGGGCCAGGAACAGCTGAGAAAACGTGTAGCAGAACAGGCAGGGCAGAGCCAGTGTGGTGCATTGGGGTGGAGGATGCCAGCCTCCAGGTGGGACCTGGGGATCCCCTGGAATTACAGCTCATCTCCAGACTACAGAGATCAGCTCCCCTGGGGAAATAAAATGGCTGCGAAGAAGAAGAAGAAGAAGAAGAAGAAGAAGAAGAAGAAGAAGAAGAAGAAGAAGAAGAAGAAGAAGAAGAAGAAGAAGAAGAAGAGGAGGAGGA
>NW_015165351.1:65184-70952 GCF_001447785.1 Gekko japonicus
GCAGGGCAGAAATAAAATGGCTGCGAAGAAGAAGAAGAAGAAGAAGAGGAGGAGGAGGAGGAGATTGGATTAATACCCCGCCCTTCACAACCCAAAGAAGTCTCAGAGCGGCTTACAAACTCCTTTCCCTTCCCCTCCCCACAACAGACACTCTGGGAGGTAGGTGGGGCTGAGAGAGCTCTGACAGAAACTGCTCTTTTTCAAGGACAGCTCTGACAGAACTACGGCTTGCCCAAGGTCATCCAGCAGCTGCATGTGGAGGAGTGGGGAATCAAACCCGGTTCTCCCAGATTAGAGTCCGCGTACTTAACCACGACACTAAACTGGCTCTTTGGAGGGTGGACTCTATGGCATTTCCCCCACTGAGGTCCCTGCCCTCCCCAGGTTCCACCCCCAAATCTCCAGGGCTTTCCCAACCTGGATCTGGCACCACTAAACCCCTATCCCCTGCTGGTGGCACGTGATCTGGCAACTCTAATTGGGTAAAGTGTCAAACTAGGCTCCTGGGTGACCCAGGCTCAAATCCTGATTTCTACCATGGAAGCTCGTTGGGAGACCTTGGGCCTGTCACAAAACTATGAGCCCGGCTTACCTCGCCGGGTTGTTGTGAGAAATCAGAGGCAGGGAGAACAATATTCTAAAAGTGACTTTGAGTCCCAACAGTGGAGAAATGCAGGATATAAATTCTAAAAAATGAATGCAAATGCACAGAGCCTTAAGCAACATGTAGTAGTGGCATAAATTAAGGGTTTTTTTAAAGAAAATATTGGCAATCCTAATTGTGATTTTTTTTGTCATCCTTTATGTTTGCTCTGTTTTGTGTTTGTGTGTGTGTGTGTTTTATTGACACTGTGAGCCACCTTGAGTTCCGCAAAGCAGAAAAACACATTTTATACAAATAAATAGGTTAACGAGCGGCATTGATCCCCATCCGGGTGTCATCCACACGTCCCCTTTTCACTGGAGAGCAATTACACACTCGATGGCTGGCACAGCAGTGAATCAGTCAGTCAAAAACTGGACCACACACCAACTAGCATTTGAGCACGGTCAACTGCTATCTGAGATTCATAAGAACATCAGAACAGCCCTGCTGGATCAGACCAGGGAGGGTCCATCCAGTCCAGCCTCCCGTCTCACACAGGGGCCAGCCAGCTCCTCTGGAGGGCCAGCAACAGGGCAGGGAGGCCAAGGCCTTCCCCTGATAAGAACATCAGAAGAGCCCTGCTGGGTCAGACCAGGGAGGGTCCATCCAGTCCAGCCTCCCGTCTCACACAGGGGCCAGCCAGCTCCTCTGGAGGGCCAGCAACAGGGCAGGGAGGCCAAGGCCTTCCCCTGATAAGAACATCAGAAGAGCCCTGCTGGGTCAGACCAGGGAGGGTCCATCCAGTCCAGCCTCCCGTCTCACACAGGGGCCAGCCAGCTCCTCTGGAGGGCCAGCAACAGGGCAGGGAGGCCAAGGCCTTCCCCTGATAAGAACATCAGAAGAGCCCTGCTGGGTCAGACCAGGGAGGGTCCATCCAGTCCAGCCTCCCGTCTCACACAGGGGCCAGCCAGCTCCTCTGGAGGGCCAGCAACAGGGCAGGGAGGCCAAGGCCTTCCCCTGATAAGAACATCAGAAGAGCCCTGCTGGATCAGACCAGGGAGAGTCCATCTAGTTCAGCATCCTACCTCACACAGTGGCCAACCAATTCCTCTGGAGGGCCTCAGAAGGACACCCTGCTGGATCAGGCCAATAGTCCATCTAGTCCAGCATCCCGTCTCACACAGTGGCCAGCCGGTTCCTCCGGAGGGCCAAAAACAGGGCATAGAGTCTGAGGCCTTCCCCTAATAAGAATGTAAGAAGAAGAGGCCAGGTTGACAACAACTAGGTCTAGAGCATTTTCGCTAGCTGCACCAGTATATTGGAACGAGCTCCCTAGTGAGATCCAGGCCCTGCGAGATCTCCAGCAATTTTGCAGGGCAATGAAGATGGACCTATCCGCTGGGCATATCAGTGAGAGCGACGGTATGCCAGCCCTAAACACATGCTTAGTCTGCTTAATGGTTAATCCGCCCCTGGATAGAGTATTGGACTGGATGGGCCATTGGTCTGATCCAACATGGGCTTCGCTTCTGTTATGTTCTTATGTTCAGAGGCAAGACTTCTAAGTTCTTACGGCAAGCACAAGCCACTGTTTATGGAAACCGGCACGTTTACCCCCTTAGATTCTTTCAGGGTGTCCTCCTTTGAAGCCCGGGGAATTGCTAAACCAGAAAAGGAGCTGAACCCTGGCTGAAACAGCTGTTAGATAACAATGGATTTCGGTCACCCACCCCCACCCCCCCAAGCTGGAACTGAACCAGTGACCTCGAGGTGAACATTCTCTCACTCTCCTGGCTGGCTCGGCGGAGCCGATCTCCTTTCTGCCCTGTGGCGGTCGCACAGCCTCACGAATCCCGCAGGCCGGGCTCAATTGTCTCCCTCCAGCCGCTGTTTCCTCTTTGGCATGCGAGACAGCAGGCACCTGCCCATTATAGCAACAGGGTCAGAAAGCCGTGAACAGCGGAGCCAAGAAAGCGAGCCGGGCTTTGGAATTTGCTCATCAAACAAGCATCTTGCCCAAAAGGACTCCAATGGCACAGCTGCCGCTGGTCTTCTGGCCTGTTAGCTTCAGATGTGGGTCAGGAGCCTCCTGCCTTGGGAGAGCGGAGATATCTGCATCTTCCTCGACAAAGTTTTCAAATCGAGATGACTTCCAGGTGGACCGATAGGTTGCACTGAAGCGCTTGGTAGCAGGGGTTACTGGTTGAAAGGGATTTCCTACAGCACTGATTCCGACTTGGATTTTGATCTCCAAAACAGAAGGGAGACGCAGCTTTGAAAAAGAGGACGGAAACATGGTTATATGCCCAGGATACGTGTTGCTGTGTGACTTCCAGCTGTTGATCTGACAAAAATCTGTGAGCTGGAGGCTAAAAAGCCGTGAGCTAGCTCACACTAAGTCAGCTTAGAGGGAACACTGGTTCCCACAGCAGGACGGCTCGGGCCCCACTTCAATGCTTGATCAAGGCAGATCCTGCATAGCTACAATAGAATACCCTTGTTAAAATATACAATGGGAGCGGTGGCGCAGGCAGTAAAACGCCTGCCTTTAACAACACTTGAGCAGTCACTATGGCTGTTCGAGAACCACCGCGGTCGGGGTGAGCTCACCAAACTGGCTCTAGATTACACAGAGTGAGTCAATACAAGCAACAAGACGGGACATAGAAAACTTAGCGGGATCCAACTTACAGTGAAGTGTACACACAGTAGTATCGACCGCAGCCCCTAATAATTTGTCCAAGTAGCCTGGTGAATTAGTTTGGACAGTGCTAAACAGATGCATGGAGGAGAGGTCTACCTGTGGCTACCGGCCTTGGTGACTAAAGGAAATCTCCATGCTCGGATAGAAAAGAGCAAGAGTCGAGAAGCATCTTAAAGACTAACAAAAATTGTGGCAGGGGAGGAGCTTTCGTGAGTCACAGAAGAAGCTCCCCTGCCACAAATGTTAGTCTTTAAGGTGCTCCTGGACTCTGGCTCTTTTGTACTGCTACAGACAGACTAACAGGGGGCTACCCATCTCGATCTATCTCTATGTTTAGAGGCAATCAACCACTGAATCCCAGTGTCAGGAAGCAACATCAGCGAGGAGAGATCCCTGATGGCTGGCAGCGGAACATCAGGCGGCCGTCACTGGTGGAGGCGGAGGCAGAGGCGCTCGATGACGTCATCTGGAGGCGCGGCGGAGCCGAAAGGACACAGCCGGGGCCGGAGGAGGACATCGGGTGTGTGCCGTATGCCATCTGCCGAGCGCCAGAAGAACATCTCGCCGAGGAAAAAACCTGCCTGGGAAGAGCCGAGCCGAGCGAATGGAAAGAACACAAACCACCACTGGGTATCGGTAGGCAGCCCCATCCCCCATTCAACAAATGTGGCCTTAGTTAGGGAGCATAAAATGTGACTATCACCTCCTCTGTAAAACCACCCAGAGACCCCGAAAGGGGGTTAGGGCGGTATAATAAATCGAAATAATAAATAAATAAATAGCTTCCCAACCATTTTTCCAGGTTTTAATATGACTTTGTTATTTGTCATATAGACAACCCCCTCCCCGGGGTGGGGTCTAGAAACCCTTCCTGGTCTACCCCAAATAGTCCTGCAACTTGTTTTGGACCACCAAAGAGGAGCTAGGCTAGCACGGGGCTCCCTCGATGTACCAACGAGGACGATTTGGCTCGAAAACAAGCTCAAAATGAGTTGATGTAGCCAGGTAACGCTCCCCTAATTCAAACATGTCACCCGCTGGGCTGTAGCGAAGCGTTAGATGACGGTCCCTCGCTTACTTTGCAGAAAGCAATTCTCGGTTTCCGGCCGTAATAGAAAACTAGCATTTCCCTTCAGATTCTCATTATCTCATCTCAGCTTTTACATTGCTTTTTCTTCTGCGAGAGATGTGAAGAATATTGCTGGACTCCGTTTCCTCCAACGTGCACCACTCGCCTGCTTCCAGGTTCATTCATTTTCACTCACCTCCACTAATATCCTTCCTACCTATCTGGAGAGCTCGGGTGGCAAGGGAGGGGTGCAGGAGAAAGCCAGTTTGGTGTAGTGGTTAAGATCAGTGGACTCTAAGCTAGGAGAACCAGGTTTGATTCCCCACTCCTCCACTTGCAGCTGCTGGTGTGCCACAGGACTCAAACTTTGTTCAATGGCTTCAGACCAACACGGCTACTCGCCCAAAACTGTACTAAATGATTCACAAGGTTACTTGGATAAATTACCCCTATTGCCTGTGCAGAAATCCCTCTTGAATACAGAAATACTTTCCCTTGTGGGCTTTGCTAATGATGCAAACGGGAAGGACGCTGGACTGCCTCTTGGGGAGGGGCTGTGGCTCAGTGGCAGAGCTTCTGCTTTGCATGCAGAAGGTCCCAGGTTCAATCCCCGGCATGTCCAGTTAAAGGTCCAGGCAGGAGGTGATGGGAAAGACCTCTGCTGGAGTCCCTGGAGAGCTGCTGCCAGTCTGAGTAGACAAGACTGACCTTGATGGACCGAGGGTCTGATTCGGTATACGGCAGCTTCAAGCGTATTCAGTGAGCCGTTTGATTGCAGCCAATGGGACTCCTCTCTCTTTTCTGCTCTATGTTCATTCTATGAGATCAGGTTCTGATAGAATGAACACAGAGAACAGGACAAGGAGATAAGTAGGAAACGATTATTTGATCCTGCTCCACAGCTCTTAACAAACTGCGCTAAATTTTTTAGAACCATCTTAGAAACAATCCGGAAGGCCGAGGAGACGGGGAGTAGAACAGTATACTCCACATCACACTTATTCAATAGCTGAATAATTTTTATCCAGCGTAGACAGAGTACTGTAGAAAGTTAGAGTTTTAGCAATTTTGCAAGTAACAGAGGCAGTTTAAACGCGGTTTTAAATTTAAATATTTGATATTTTATATATTTTATCGGTACCCTTCTTTGTACTGATTGTAATTGACTTGTGCTGGTTATAGACCAAATAAACTATGACTATATGAACAGGTTCAGGGTATTCTTCAGACCGGAGGAAAAGGAATACTGGCTGTGAAAACCCAGGGAAATTTATATAAGAACATACATAAGAACACGAGAAGCCAAATGTTGGATCAGGCCAGTGGCCCATCCAGTCCAACACGCTGTCACACAGTGGCCAGAAATACCGGGTGCCATCAGGAGGTCCAGCAGTGGGGCCAGGACACTA
>NW_015165351.1:71153-72318 GCF_001447785.1 Gekko japonicus
CTATACCTTGTGGCTAATAGCCACTGATGGACCTCTGCTCCATATGCTTATCTGATTCCCTTTTGAAGCTGTCCATGCTTGTAGCCGCTACCACCTCCTGTGGCAGTGAATTCCATGTGTTAATCACTCTTTGGGTGAAGAAGTACTTCCTTTTATCCGTTCTAACCCGACCGCTCAGCAATTTCATGGAGTGCCCACGAGTTCTTGTACTGTGAGAAAGGGAGAAAAGTACCTCTTTCTCGACCTGCTCTGTCCCATGCATAATATCATAAACCGCAATCTGGGTCTTCCCGTAAACCCCCCCCCCCACACTCTCCGACCCTTCCTTGAGGCCTTCGCAGGATTTCTCCTAAAAAGCGAGGGGGGGGGGAAATTACTGCCGGGAGCTCTTGCGCTGGTTATTAATCAAAGGAGGACATTTGCTTTTCTTAATGGAAAGGTAATAAATGTAGGCTGTCGCCGCCAGTCCTAATGGCTTTTCTCTCCTGCCCGAGCCTCCGTGGATAAATACGGCCATTCACTTATTGCTTTAAGCTGCCTGCTCCCCGGGAGGATTGAGCGGCCCGTTTCCCAAACCGTTTGGATCTGGAAGAATCCGGCATTATACTCGGTGCCAGGAGGAAGCCCGGGCAAGCAACAGGTACAGCTCGACTGAGGAGCTACTCCTGAGGGCCTCGGCGGCCCAGAGAGGATTGCTAGAGCTAGTTATCGATGGAACCCTCCCCCTTCCCCACGGCTTCTAACTGCAGAAACGTGTGCTGATGATAGGCTCTTACAGGTGGTTATAGGAGAGATAGAAAGCATTTCCTAACCCCCTTCCTGGGGGCTCTGTGAAAGAAAGAAAGAAAGAAAGAAAGAAAGAAAGAAAGAAAGAAAGAAAGAAAGAAAGAAAGAAAGAGAGAGAGAGAGAGAGAGAGAGAGAAAGAGAGAAAGAAAGAGAGAAAGGGAGGGAGGGAGGGAGGGAGGGGGGAGAGAGAGGGGGGAAAAGAAAGAAAGAAAGAAAGAAAGAAAGAAAGAGAAAGAAAGAAAGAAAGAAAGAAAGAAAGAAAGAAAGAAAGAAAGAAAGAAAGAAAGAGAAAGGGAGGAAGGAAGGGAGAGAGAGAGAGAGAGAGAGAGAGAGAGAGAGAGAGAGAGAGAGAGAGAGAGAGAGCAACACTGGCGGGGG
>NW_015165351.1:72685-91225 GCF_001447785.1 Gekko japonicus
GAGAGCTTGTACCTGAATAAAACTTGGTCTTAAAGGTGCCACTGGACTGTTTTGGACCCAGGGGGCCGGGCTCTGCAACTTACCTGGCTGCTTCTTGCTCTGACTGAGGGCTGCTGGAGCAGGGGGTGGGGCTTGTTGCATGTGCCCGCCCCCTGGGCTCTTTACTGCTGGAGCTCCGCTCCTGTGCGCTCCTGCAGGAAATGACCCCTGGACACACTGTTATGTATCAGGACTATAATACCAGAGTCTGGCTGAGCTTGGAGCTCTAGAACAATAGCCCACCAGGACTCTGGCAGGGACCAATGAGAAACTTCTGTTATGTAAATAGCCTATCGTTGGGAGTGGGGTTTGTTTGGGTGTGGTTTATTGCATGCTATTTAAACAGGGCTGTCACCCTGGGGTTTCAGTCTTGTTCCTGAAATCAATGAAGTAGAGCTGTTCACCGCAATGTGTCTTGAACCCAGTATTTAACACTCACGAAAGCTCCTCCCCTGCCACAAGTCCCCCGTTTATATATATATGTGTGTGTGTGTGTAACTTTAGAAAAAGATTTCGAGGTGTTCAGCACTGTTTTGTATCATTTCATACCACAATCTCCCTGCCACAAGTTTGGTTAGTTTTTAAGGTGCTCCTGGACTCTTACTGTTTTCTGCTACCCACCCTGATCTACCTCACAGGGTTGTTGTGAGGGTAAACCACAGGCAAGGAGAACCACGCAGGCTGATTTGGGTCCCCGTTGGGGAGAAAGGCGGGGTATCGGTGAATTAAACAAATTAATAAAATAAACCACTAAATGCTAAATACTCATACAAGCCAGTGGCCAAACATTGCCAAAAACCACTGCATGCCACATCACCAAATATTTGCACTCGGTGTCCAGTGAGATCCAACATCCACGCAATTACAGAATATTTCACATCAGCAGGGACAGAGAGAATGCTTGGAAGCAGTTTCCTCTACGTTCGGAGTTCTAGGCCAGCACATCCCCGCCTAAGCCAAAACGGATCTCTTGTGTTGTCAGGTTCTGTTAGCGTGACACTGTCGGAGAAATGGCACAGCCTCTTTCCAGGGGGAATTAAGGCAGCAAATGGACAACACAACCACATCTGGCTTCGCTCAGCGTCGGCACATGTCGAAGGGCACACCAGCTCTCCGGGCCAAACGTTTTGGCAATTAGATCTTCTCTTGCAAGGTTTCTGGGGTCGTCCTGCTGCCTCTCTGACGGTGACTCTGAGAGCAATCGTTTCAAACGATGCGTGCGGCACGGCCCTCCGGTGTGAACAATAGACAAGTACGCCGCTTGCATTCTCATCCAAACTATTAAAAAGCTTGGAATGACACACAGATGGAATCAGTAGGCCAAGAGCAGCGTTCAATTCCCACAGCCTGTCCATGGAAAACATGGGGGCAATGTAGGGTTGCCAACCTACAGGGGGTGGCTGGAGATCTCTGGGGATTACAACTGATCTCCGGGTGATAGAGACCGGTTCCCCTGGAGAAAATGGCTGCTTTGGAGGGAGAACTCTATGGCGTTATACACTGATGAGGTCCCTCCCCTGTCCAAAAACCATCCTCCTCAGTCTCCACCCACAACGCCTCAAAGTATTTCCCAACTCAGAGCTGGCTACCCTGGAGCAGTGGGAAGAAGAAGAAGAAGAGATTGGATTTATACCTCGCCCTTTACTCAGAGCAATTTACAAACTCCTCTCCCTTCCCCTCCCCACAGCAGACACCCTGGGAGGTAGGTGGGGCTGAGAGAGCTCTTGACAGAAACGGCTCTTTTTCAAGAACAGCTCTTATCAGAACTACAGCTTGCCCAAGGTCATCCAGCCAGGTGGAAGTGGAGGAGTGGGGAATCAAACCCAGCTCTCCCAGATTAGAGTTCACGCACTTAATTATTACACCAAGAAGTAGAGATTGGATTTATACCCCGCCCTTCACTATCCAAAGGAGTCTCAGAGCGGCTTACAAACTCCTTTCCCTTCCCCTCCCCACAACAGACACCCTCTGAGGTCGGTGGGGCTGAGAGAGCTCTTGACAGAAACGGCTCTTTTTCAAGAACAGCTCTTATCAGAACTATGGCTTGCCCGAGGTCATCCACCCAGGGGCAAGTGGGGGAGTGGGAAATCAAACCCGGTTCTCCCAGATTAGAGTCCGCGCACTTAACCATTACACCAAGAAGAAGAGATTGGATTTATACCCCGCCCTTCACTATCCAAAGGAGTCTCAGAGCGGCTTACAAACTCCTTTCCCTCCCCCTCCCCACAACAGACACCCTGTGAGGTCGGTGGGGTTGAGAGAGCTCTGACAGAAACGGCTCTTTTTCAAGAACAGCTCTTATCAGAACTACGGCTTGCCCAAGGTCATCCAGCAGCTGCGAGTGGAGGAGTGGGGAATCCAACCCGGCTCTCCCAGATTAGAGTCCGCGCACTTCACCACGACACCAAACTGGTTCTACAGACATTCTGCAAGAAACACCGGCTCTCCAGCTTTCTCTTCTCTCTGGTTTCAGAGAGTTTGCCCACAATTCCGCCTGCAAGAACAAGGGTTTCTACAAGTTCCTATAAGGCAGGGGTGGCCAAACTGTGGCTCGGGAGCCACATGCGGATCTTTTACACGTATTGTGTGGCTCCCGGCAGGGCAGCTGGGGAATCGAAGGGGAGGCATACTTTTTCTCCCTCCCTCCCTCCCTCCCTCCTCCAACCCCCTGCACTCTGCAGGAGCACAGCCAAAAGAGAGCCCTACAACCAATGCTCCCTCCAAGCTGCGGAGTCTTGTGAGCAAAAATTCTACTTTGTGAGCTACTGGCAATAAAGTTGTGAGTGAGCGATTTGGCTATGCCATAAATTAGTTTCCTCTGGAGCCCCATCCTCCCTGAGTTAAGACAAAAATGTGTGAGCCGGAGGCTAAAAAACGGTGAGCTAACCTCACACTGACTCAGCTTAGAGGGAATACTGCACCAAACTGATTCAGTATAAGGCAGCTTCATGTGTCCATGCATATGCAATCATGCCTGCAGGTGTCTGGGACAGATCTATGAAAAGGCAATTCCGCACTATTGGCGTAATGCATACTTCATTGTTCGGGCTGTTGCACAATTAAGGCCGTTGCGCTGAATGGGCGGGGAAGCACAATCCCTGGTGATTTGAGCATCAGCCAAGCATCATGCGCAACATAATGCGCTGCTCAGCTTACTTGACTGGGGACAGCAGTTAGCAGTGCCTTGGCGCTGTGTGCGAGTTACAGCAAGATGGCAGCATTTCAGCAAAATTTGTGTCCGGGGAATAGATCGCTTGGAAATGCTGGTGGTGTGTGGACACTTTGGGCCGGGGAAGGATTCAAATTTGGCCGAGCAAAGTGGTAAGAGAGAAGCGAATGTTCTTTTTCAGCAGGGCCAAGGCATCTGTGAGATATAAAAAAAAGGTTTTTGAACACTGCCAGGGTCTTTTTTTTCCCCCTCCCGAAATAAATGAAGGTCCCTGAGGAGGGAACGCAGGTTTGCAGGGAAACACAAGATGGGAAAGGCCCTTGTTAACAAAATGCCCTGGGAGACAGAGGTGGCGATTGACGGGGGAAACGAAACCGTGGCGCATCATGACAGACAGCTTTCAGCAGTGGAGTGGAAGGGGGAAAAAACGAAGAGAAAGACTCCAAGGGGATGGAGACATGCATGCCTGTAACAGCAAAGCTATGCAATTCAATTCTAGTCATCTTCTCTCATAAGAACATAACAGAACATAAGAGAAGCCAAATGTTGGATCAGGCCAATGGCCCATCTCCCTTATAAATAAAAGCCGAATGGTGGTGGCACTTCTCTAGAACATTCCACACGCTCCAAAATCAGTTCGCGCTCTGATCTGTCATTCAGAGGGTCTCCCTATCCACTGACTGCTTTCCCTGAGTCCTGCCTCCAACATTCTAAACAGTTTGCTGTTCCTCTCCCCCCCATAGCCAGTCAGAAC
The DNA here is from genome assembly GCF_001447785.1 of Gekko japonicus. Taxonomy (NCBI): domain Eukaryota; kingdom Metazoa; phylum Chordata; class Lepidosauria; order Squamata; family Gekkonidae; genus Gekko; species Gekko japonicus. The sequence continues at coordinate 76,648 of NW_015165351.1, forward strand.
ACAGAGGTTATTTGCATATGCAGCCTCATTGGCCTCTGCCTCGGAACACAGAGGTCGTTTGCATATGCGACTTGATTGGCTTTTGCCTCTTACATTCTAAACAGTTTGCTCTTCTGAGGTAAAATGTGTCCAATCTCCAGGTGAGGGCTGGAGATCCCTCAGAATTACAACTGCTTTCCAGACGGCAGAGATCTGGAGTTCCCCTGGAGAAAATGGTGGCCTCTGTATCCTTCTATGCTGCTGAGGTGGCCCCCGTATGACAGCCAATGTGACGTAGCAGTCAGGGCTTCAGAGCACGGGAGAGGCTGCAGGTGTGGGGGGGGTGGAAAGCTGAAGAGTGAGGGGGAAATAAAGGTAGGTTGATAATTGGCTGGGAAGGAGATAGGGTTGCCAACTCCAGGTGGGAAATGGAGGGTGTGGTTTCAGGAGGCGTGGGACCTCGGACAGGTACAAAGCCATAGACTCCACCCTCCAAACCAACCATTCCCTTCTGGGGAACCATCGTTGCCAATCTCCAGGTAAGGGCTGGAGATCACTCAAAATTACAACTGTTCTTTAGATGGCAGAGATCAGTTCCCCTGGAGAAAATGGTGGGCTCTGTATCCTTATATCAGTTGCTCCCCGGCACGATCAGATGCCAGGGGGAAGCCATGGAAGGGAATGCGAGGCAGCGCATGTGTGCGCATGCACAGTTCGGCCGGGAACCTCAATTGCTCCTGAAGACGGGCGCGCCGGCGATCTCACGGCCGTGCTTGCTGTGCCGTTTCAGGTAGGTCCTACCATTTTGTAGGTTGTTTCTTTATGTGCATTTTCGGCCTGAAGGGCCGGTTCGGGGACGGGTGCGCGCCGCTTCCCAGATGTTGCGGGGTGATCGCGCCCGTTTGCTGCGCCCCTGATCCGTCCATCTTCCGGGCCTAAACCTCCCGTGTGACCGAGGCCTGAGTAAAGCTTCCGTGCTTCCAAGGCAAATTATATATATTTTACATTTAACCCAATAGTTCTGACGTCGACGAAAGGGGCTTTTGGTCCGACCCAGTGAAGCCGTTCTCAGATTCAGCGGTTCTCGAATTCAAAGCTTTTGCAGAAGGCTTTTATTTTGGTGCTCGATCTTGCCAAGTTAGTATTGTGTACCAAATTTCAACTAAAAGGGGAAAAAAAGTATTTTGGAAGTCTGATCAGCGGTGATGTAATGCACAGATGTTTTGCGGTACGGAGGAGATAAAAATAAAAACAAAAATAATACGCTTGCGCTGTTGCCGCCGAGTGCATAGTTTGAAGTGCGCATTTCAGAATCCCTCCGGGAAGAGGCTGGGTGCCAAACACATCGTCTCCTCATTCTCTCATTCCTGGAGAGTGAACCACTGGTGCATTTCACAAAAGAAAAAAGAGAGAGACCCTTAATGCTTTTCATGTGTCCAGAGATGATGTCGAGCATCGCCCCTGGTTGACACATGGCGCACTCATAAGCAAAGATGGTAGGTGACTTCATCGTGGTCACGCTAGAAATTGGTGGCAAAGCCAAGGCCTTGATACAGGGTTGGCTTTCCGGAAACACAATCAACCCACTTCTCCTTTTGGCGTCAAGTCAGAGCCAACTTATGGCAACCCCGTATGGTTTTCAAAGCCAAGAGATGAGCAGAGATGGTTTGCCATGGCCTGCCTCGTCCTTGGTGGTCTCCCATCCAGGTCCTAACTTGGGCTGATTCTGATTAGCTTCCGAGATCTGACGAGATGGGGCTCGCCTGGGCCATTCAAGGTCTATGCAAGAGACGTTCAGGGGTGGTTCTGCCATTGCCTGCCTCTGCGTAGCAACCCTCACCTTCCTTGGTGGTCTCCCATCCAGGTCCTAACTTGGGCTGATTCTGATTAGCTTCCGAGATCTGACGAGATGGGGCTCGCCTGGGCCATTCAAGGTCTATGCAAGAGACGTTCAGGGGTGGTTCTGCCATTGCCTGCCTCTGCATAGTAGCCCTCGCGTTCGTTGGTGGTCTCCCATCTAAGTACGAACCACGGTTGACCCTCCTTAGCTTCTGAGATCTGATGAGATCGGGCTAGCCTGGGCCATTTCAGGTTGAAGCAAAAGGCATACAGAGGTGGTTTTGCCATTGTCTGCCTCTGCGTAGCAACCCTCACCTTCCTTGGTGGTCTCCCATCCAAGTACGAACCACGGTTGACCCTGCTTAGCTTCTGAGATCTGACGAGATTGGGCCATCCTGGGCCATCCAGATCAATGCAAGGGACGCTCAGAGGTGGCTTGCCGTTTCCTGGTACAGAGCCATGGCCCCTCCCTTGAATGGAACTCTCACTGAATCATCTTGGTCCATCAAAGTCACTATTGCCTACTCAGACTGGCAGGGTCTCAGGCTGAGGTCCTGCACGTCACCTCCTGCCTGGTCCTTTTAACCGGAGAAGCCAGGGACTCAACCTGGGACCTTCTGCATGTCAAGTAGATTATCTACCACTGAGCCACACCACCTCTCGAAACACACATAAAGCTGCCTTCTACTGAATCAGGCCCTTGGGGTCCATCGAAGTCAGTATTGTCTACTTGGACTCGCAGCGGCTCTCCAGGGTCTCAGGCAGAGGTCTTTCCCATCACCTACTCTCTAATCTTTTCAACTGGAGATGCCGGGGACTGAACCTGGGACCTTCTGCATGCAAAGAAGAGGCTCTTCCATTGTGACACAACTCCTTTTGAAAATAAATGATTGTAAATAAATGATCACACAACCCTACTACCCCCCTCACAGGCAAGTGCAACCCTAAGAACATAAGAACATACAAGAAACCAATGTTGGATCAGGCCAATGGCCCATCCAGTCCAACACTTCATCACACAGTGGCCAAAAAAATACCAGGGGCCATCAGGAGGTCCAGCAGTGGGGCCAGGACACCAGACGCCCTCCCACTGTTGCCCCCACCCCCAGCACCAAGAAACAGAGCATCACTTGCTTCAGACCGAGAGTTCCTATCTAGTCAAGTCAAGTCAAGTAATTTATTATATTTAGCCATTGGCTGTTACAAAATACAGCAGAGCATTAATAAAACGTTAAAACTTTAAAATACAACCTTAATGACCGGGTAAATTAACTACTAAAGTAAAGGTAAAGGTTCCCTTGCTCGAAAGCCAGTCGAATCCGACTCTAGGGTTGCGGTGCTCATCTCCGTTTCAAAGCCGAAGAGCCAGCGCTGTCCGAAGACATTTCCATGGTCATGTGGCCGGCATGACTAAACACCAAGGTGCACGGAACGCTGTTACCTTCCCACCGAAGTGGTCCCTATTTATCTACTTGCAATTTCTTGCTTTCGAACTGCTAGGTTGGCAGGAGCTGGAACTAGAGACAGGAGCTCACCCTGTCTTGCGGCACCCGGGTCTTGAACCGCTGAACTACTGACCTTCCACAGCCTGCAGTTCAGCGTCTTAACCACTTGAGCCACCGCAGCTCCTTAATTAACTACTAGTCCATGGTAAAAAAAGAATAAAACAGGTTTAATCACCATCAAGTTGCCTACCCCTTAGATCTAAAGCAAACAGGGAAACTCTATGGGATAGATAAGCATTATTATCTGACAACAGGCAAGCAATCTTCTCGGTTTCTGGGAGTGCTTGCATACCTAATAGAATTCCTGCTAAAAATTTCTCTCTTGGAGTGTTGTAAAGCGGACAATAGAGCATACAGTGAGGAATGTCCTCCACCTCTGGCAAACCACAAATGCAGAGACGTTGCTCTTTTGGAGGATGCGAGTAACGGCCAGCCAAAAGGGCTGTTTTCATAGTTTGGAATCACAAAGCTGTAAAGGACCGTCTGAGGTTATAGTTAGAGACATTAACTAGGTAACTTGACCTGTAGTGGTCAACTCTGCAGTATTTATACCAGGGAGTCACTTTAGATTTCAGAATCAGAGAACGATTGATCAGTATCAGCCTTGTATTTGTGTTGTTGTTCAGTCGCACAGCCGAGTCCGACTCTTCGTGACCCCATGGACAAGATCTCGCCAGGCCCTCCTGTCTTCCGCCGTCCTCTGAAGTTGGCTCAATTTCATGTTCGTTGCATCTATGACACTGTCTAACCATCTCATTCTTTGCCCTCCCCATCTTCTTTGATCTTCAATTCTTTCCCAGCATCAGGGTCTTCTTCTCCAATGAGTGCTCGCTTCTCCTTTGGTGGCCAAAGTATTTGAGCTTCAGTTTCATTATCTGGCCTTCCAGGGAACAGTCAGGGTGGATTTCTTTTAGGACTGACTGATTTGATCTTCTTGCAGTCCAAGGGACTCTCAAGAGTCTTCTCCAGCACCATAGTTCAAAAGAATCTATTCTTCGGCGCTCGGCCTTCCTTATAGTCCAACTCTCACAGCCATACATGACTACTGGGAATACCATTGCTTCGACCATGCGGACTTTTGTTGGCAGGTATATCCAGTCCCTAAGATGTGAATTCTCAACTGAGACCCTGAGAAGGTCGTCTGGAATAGTATATCTTTGAATGATAGTATTCAGAAAGTTAGAACGGCTAGGGTCTTTACCAAAATGGAAGTTGCCCGATTGATGGCTTATAGGAATGGCGCTCGGAGGTGTGTTCTTTTCCCAGTGTTTTATAACTGCCAGGTGTACCCGGGGCTTCACAGAGGGAAGTTCCTATCTATACCTTGTGGCTAATAGCCACCGATGGACCTCTGCTCCATATGCTTATCCAATTCCCTCTTGAAGCCGTCCATGCTTGTAGCCGCCGCCACCTCCTGTGGCCGTGAATTCCACGTGTCAATCACTCTTTGGGTGAAGAAGGATTTCCTTTTATCCGTTCTAACCCGACCGCTCAGGAACCCAAAAACAAACCATTCAAAAATGTGACAATCTGGGGTTCCTTTTCAGGTCCTTAATGTTTCCTTGATCCCTTACCTCTTCCCCCCCAAAATCTGCATTCAGCAGTTCTGCCAAAATTTCCGTCAAGCTTAAACCTGTCATTTTGTGCATTAAATGCTTTTTCAATTGGTTACGTCTCCCGAGGTATAAGTTAGTAATTAACTCATTTGGGGGTTGCGGGGCTGAGGTGGGGAGAGAAAGTGAGAGAATTCTGAAGCTAGCGATCGCGTACTTTCCTTTAAACCCGGCATTTCCCAGAGTGTCGAATGCCGCCTGGAACTCATCTCTCTCTCTCCCTTAATTCATAACCGCTGATTACAAACCGCGCACTCACCCCCCCCCCAGTCCCTCGGTATAAATAAAAAACGGAACACTCATCCATCAGCAGGGGAGCCGTTATATGAAAAAAGCTCTTTCATCCCCAAACTCTAAACAACAATCAGTCATCAATCTTGATGTCTTTTTTTCCGTCGTAGCTCATCTGGAAGCCAAACATGTTCATGATTTTGTCCCTCGGCGCACCCACCCGAACTGTCGAAATGCGATGGATGCCAAAAGGCACGAGCAATTCTTTCACATACCAACAGATGGCATCCTCGCTTGGAGTGATTCAGAGGGTATCCATATTGGTCTTCTGTAACAGCGTTCCGTGCGCCTCGGTGTTTAGTCATGCCGGCCACATGACCATGGAGATGTCTTCGGACAGCGCTGGCTCTTCGGCTTCGAAACGGAGATGAGCACCGCAACCCTAGAGTCGGATTCGACTGGCTTTCGAGCAAGGGAACCTTTACCTTTACCTTTAGGAGAGCTGGGTTCAGGTCCAGGAGCCCTTCAGAGACCAACAAGATTTTGGGGTTATGAGTTTTCAAGAGTCAAAGGTTGTTTAGGTAGATCCCTCAGTCAGTTAGGTAGCTGCTGAAAGGAGTTTTGACTCTTGAAAGCTTACCCCCCCAAAACCGTGTGGATTTCTAAGGTCCTTTTGGACTTGAATCCAGATGTAGAAAAGAACAAGAGTCCAGCAGCACCTTAAAAGACTAACAAAATTTGTGGCCGGGGAAGAACTTTCATGAGTTACCGCTCACTTCTGCAGATACAGCTAGAATGGGAGTCCACCATCCCATCCCATTCTCTTACAAAGGAATTTTAAAGGGGGATTTAGAAAGAGAGACTGTCGAATTGCAGCGGATAACGGAGCTCAAGACAATGCGTCCTCCTGGACTGAGTCGAGACCTAGGTTTCCTGACTCAGCACCAATGCTGATTTCTCCACGCCTGCCTATCGCACCTAATCCAATCACACCTGCGATTGCCATTCGCCTGCTAATGTCATTCAGCATCGGACATCACTCCACTTTCCAATGCAGAGGACAGATGGACTCACATTCTAGCTGTATCGGAAGAACTGAGCGGTGAATCAGAAACGCTCCGCTCCTGTCGCATATTTTGTTAGTCTTTAAGGTGCTCCTGGACGCTGGCTCTTTTCTACTGCAACAGACAGACTAACACGGCAACCCATCTTGATCTATCTGAAGAAGTGAGCAGTGACTTACATGGCTACCCATCTTATTTATTTTATTTATTTTATTTTTTATTTATTTATTTAATTCAATTTATACCCCGCCCTCCCCGCAATGCGGGCTCAGGGCGGCTTACATGGGGCAAACGCCAATATAAAACATAATTACCATTTAAAATCCAACAGTACAAAACATTCATAACGAGTTACTGACTAAAGTGCTCTAGGTGTTCTACATGAAATTTCAGAGATGGCATATTTGACTGAATCTAGTGGTTTCACTTCCAGGGATGAATTTGTGGGAGGGTTAGTATGTAGATATATGCAGGGGTCATTTCATAGAAAAAGAGGTGCAGGAGCTTATTAGCATAACTTATTTGCATATGTCACACCCCCTGACATCACCGGAAGTGTGTCAGAAGGCAACGCCCACCGCTCAGGCTCCACTGGACTGTTTTGGATTGCTAGCTATTGGGGGGGGTGGAATGTGCAGATCTGTCCTCGCAGAGGAGGGAGAGCTTGTACCTAAATAAAACTTGGTCTTAAAGGTGCCACTGGACTGTTTTGGATAGCTAGCTATTGGGGGGGGGGGAACGTACAGATCTGTCCTCGCAGAGGAGGGAGAGCTTGTACCTGAAGGCGGGCCGGGGGGGGGATGTGCAGCTTACCTGGCTGCTTCTTGCTCCTCGTGACCCAACTGAGGGCTGCTGGGAGCAGGGGGTGGGGCTTGTTGTATGTGCCCGCCCCCTGGGCTCTTTACTGCCGGAGCTCTGCTTCTGTGCGCTCCTGCAGGAAATGACCCCCGGACCCGGGTATGATAAACTTACCCCTGAAGCTCATTAAGCTATCTATCCCTGAGTAAAATATACACAGTGTAAGAGCCTCCAGGTGGTGGTTGGAGATCTTGGGGGAGTACAACCAGTGTTCCCTGTAAGCTGAGTTAGTGTGAGCTAGCTCACAGTTTTTTAGCCTCGGGCTCACACATTTTTGTCTTAGCTCAGGAAGGGATGGCCCCAGAGCAAACTAATCGATGCATCCAAACTGCTCGCTCACCGCTTTAATGCCAGTGGGCTCACAAAGTGGCATTTTTGCTCACAAGACTCCACAGCTTAGAGGGAACACATTTACAACGAATCTCCAGGTGATAGAGATTAGTTCCCCCAGAGAAAATGGCCACTTTGGGAGGTGGGCTCTCTGGCGTTCTACCCCACTGGACTTTCCTCCCTCCCCAGCCCCACCCTCCTCCGGCTCCACTCCAAAATCTCCAGGTCTTTCCCATCCCGGAGCTGACAACCCTAAGCATTTCATCCGTAACTCGGTAACTGTTGGATAAGGTAAAGGTGAAGGTTCCCCTTGCTCGAAAGCCAGGCGAATCCAACTCTCGGGGGCGGTGCTCGTCTCCGTTTCCAAGCCGAAGAGCCAGCGCTGTCCGAAGACGTTTCGGTGGTCATGTGGCCGGCACAACTAAACGCCAAGGCGCACGAAACGCTGTTTCCTTCCCACCGAAGCGGTACCTGCTTATCTACTTGCAATTTCCTGCTTTCGAACTGCTAGTTCAGCCGCCCTGAGCCCGTTCACGGGGAGGGTGGGGTAAGAATGCAAGATAAAGGTAAAGGTAAAGGTTCCCCTTGCTCGAAAGCCAGTCGAATCCGACTCTAGGGGGCGGTGCTCATCCCCGTTTCCAAGCCGAAGAGCCAGCGCTGTCCGAAGACTTCTCCGTGGTCATGTGGCCGACATGACTAAACGCCGAGGTGCACGGAACGCTGTTCCCTTCCCACCGAAGTGGTGCCTATTTATCTACTTGGCAATTTCTTGCTTTCGAACTGCTAGGTTGGCAGGAGCTGGGGCCAGAGACGGGCGCTCGCTCCGTCACACGGCACTCGGGTCTCGAACTGCCGAACGACAGACCTTCCGGTCTGCAGCTCGGCGTCTTCACCTCTGAGCCACCGTCGGATGCAGTCCCCCAAAGCGGTCCCTGATCCACTCCCTCTTGAAAAAACACCCTCCCGATGCCTTCAACGTGCACGCGGCGTCTGCACTGTCTGTCCTCCCTTTCCTGGAGGAGACGTATTTTCCATCCACGGACGGCTGCCGCAAACAGCTCGGGGCGGTCACAGAGCGGCTGTTTGTCCTGGCACAGCGACAGCCAGGTTGCGAGGCCCACTGCAGTTGGCTGAAGTGCCTAAACTTTTCTTTCGGGGGTCAGATTTCAGAGGTCTGCAAGCAGGGATGCCCCAGAGACACGTTTCCCAATGGCTCCCCCCTGCCCTGGGCCTTACTGGAGACTTCTTGAATGGAAGGAGGAAGGGACCTCGCTCTGAAACGCCGCCTAATCCGCCGGTCCCGCCACAATCCTTTTATTGACTGCCTTTTGAAAGCCGCGTGTGCCCTGTTTCTCTCCTGCTACTATGTTTTGAGGCCGAGGCGGAGAGACTTCGGCTTCCACGCCCTGACACAGTCATGGAAAGTGGAGAAGCTTACTAGGCCGAGGAGAACGGAAATGGAGAAACTGACAACGGGTATTATTAAACCCATAAAAAAACCTCTCAGATGTGGTACAGAGCAGACTGTCATGAACAGATGGGCACAGGAAGCTTCCTTCGACTGAATCACACCCTTGGTCCATCAAGGACAGTATTGTCTGCTCAGAATGGCCGCCGCTCTCCAGGGTCTCAGGCCTAGAGGTCTTTCCCATCCCCTCCTGCCTGGTCCTTTTTAAGTGGAGAAGCCGGGGATTGAACCTGGGACCTCCTGCGTGCAAAGCAGATGCTCTACCACTGAGCCACGGCCCCTCTGTACAGCTCTCCAGGGTCTCAGGCGGAGGTCTTTCCCACCACCTCCTGCCTGGTCCTTTTTAAGTGGAGAAGCCGGGGATTGAACCTGGGACCTCCTGCGTGCAAAGCAGATGCTCTACCACTGAGCCACGGCCCCTCTGTACAGCTCTCCAGGGTCTCAGGCGGAGGTCTTTCCCACCACCTCCTGCCTGGTCCTTTTTAAGTGGAGAAGCCGGGGATTGAACCTGGGACCTCCTGCGTGCAAAGCAGATGCTCTACCACTGAGCCACGGCCCCTCTGTACAGCTCTCCAGGGTCTCAGGCGGAGGTCTTTCCCACCACCTCCTGCCTGGTCCTTTTTAAGTGGAGAAGCCGGGGATTGAACCTGGGACCTCCTGCGTGCAAAGCAGATGCTCTACCACTGAGCCACGGCCCCTCTGTACAGCTCTCCAGGGTCTCAGGCGGAGGTCTTTCCCACCACCTCCTGCCTGGTCCTTTTTAAGTGGAGAAGCCGGGGATTGAACCTGGGACCTCCTGCGTGCAAAGCAGATGCTCTACCACTGAGCCACGGCCCCTCTTTACAGCTCTCCAAGGTCTCAGGCAGAGGTCTTTCCCATCACCTACTGCTTGGTCTTTTTAGTTAGAGAGGCTGCCGGGGATTGAACCTGAGACCTTCTGCAGGCCAAGCTGATATCCTACTGTTGAGCCATAGCCCCTCCACAAAGAACAGATGAAGCTGCCTTCTATGCGGGGGGGGGGGTTATTATGCTATGCTGGGGATTATTAGGAAGGGAATTGAAAACAAATCAGCCAGTATCATAATGCCCCTGTATAAATCGATGGTGCGACCTCATTTGGAGTACTGTGTACAGTTTTGGTCACCACACCTCAGAAAGGATATTATAGCATTTGGAAAAGTGCAGAAAAGGGCAACTGGAATGATAAAGGGGTTGCAACACTTTCCCTATGAAGAAAGGTTAAGGCGCTTGGGGCTCTTTAATGGTGAAAGGACGACTGAGGGGCGACATGATCGAGGTTTACAAGATCATGCATGGGATAGAGCAGGTCGAGAAAGAAGTTCTTTTTCTCCCTTTCTCACAATACAAGAACTCATGGGCACTCCATGAAATTGCTGAGCGGTCGGGTTAGAATGGATAAAAGGAAGTGTGAGCCAGAGGCTAAAAAACTGTGAGCTAGCTCCCACTAACTCAGCTTAGAGGGAACACTGGTCATTGGGTGTGTGTGGGGTGGAGTATTTGTGAATTTCCTGTGTCGTGCAGGGGGTTGGACTAGATGACCCTGGAGGTACCTTCCAACTCTATGATTCTGCGATTCTAGAGAAATAAAAACTGTCCTCTTTATAAAACAGTCCAAGGTGGTTTAGAAAAGAAGCACGCTCTGGAGGGGACACAATATCTCTCTCTCTATATTTCTTTCTCTCTATTTCTCTCTCTCTCTCTCTCTCTCTCATTCTGTGCGGCTCTCCCAGGGCCGCCCTTCCCCACATGTGATTCCGACTGTAATGTGTTTTCTTTGACCCGCAGGAGAATTTAATAGAAGCCGCTGGGAATCGATCCAGCAACTGCCTGCATGCGCTCTTCCTCAAGCTGTACAAGGATGACCCCCCTCCCACTTACGTGCACATCATATTTGGGCCATGAATGACAAGTTTCCCCTGCAAACTATTTTGGAAAGGTCACCTTTTGGGTGGGGCCTTTTTCATTTGTTTTCTAGCCATGATCGGGGGATCCTTTCGAGGAAGCTCGCGAACTGTTGTGCATGGGCGGGCGGGGAGCAGCATGTAGCCTAAACAATTGCACAATGCTGCGGCAATTGCAATTCAGCAGCCGGCCCTCTGACGGAGTGGGGTCCTGGTTCTTGCCATTACAGAGCTGTTCAAGTCAATTGCAGCTGGCAGGAACCGGGGCCAGTATTTCCTGGGAGGAAGGGAGCAGATAAATGAATGGTTTAGAACACGCGCCGCTTGTGGCTTTGGCCGCCTCTCAGATGAATGACAAGGACGTGGGTTCAAAAGCTCCAACTGCATCTTGTTCTTACTTATCAACAGAGTCTCAGGTCAGGAGAAAGGAGTATTCAGGGGTCATTTCCTGCAGGAGCGCACAGGACTGGAGCTCCAGCAGTAAAGAGCCCAGGGGGCGGGCACATGCAACAAGACCCACCCCCTGCTCCCAGCAGCCCTCAGTCAGAGCAAGAAGCAGCCAGGTAAGTTGCAGAGCTCCCCCCGGCCTCCTGGTCCAAGACAGTCCAGTGGCACCTTTAAGACCAAGTTTTATTCAGGTACAAGCTCTCCCTCCTCTGCGAGGGACAGATCTGCACGTTCCCCCCCCCCCCAATAGCGAGCAATCCAAAACAGTCCAGTGGAGCCTGAGCGGTGGGTGTTGCCTTCTGACACACTTCCGGTGATGTCAGGGGGTGTGGCATATGCTAATGAGTTATGCTAATGAGCTCCTGCACCTCTTCTTCTACGAAATGACCCGTGGGAGTATTGAGGAAGCAGCAATTTGCATCAGTGAAGTCCCAGATTGACAGAGGGCTGGAGCATCTGACCCTGTGTCAACGGCCCCGAAGTGCTCCATTAAAACATGCAGGCTTTTTATGAAAAACAAAAAAACGATGATCCACTTTTTACGAACAATACACATAAAACCACTATTTCCCATCCTCTGACCTGGTCTCCCACCGAGGTTCTAACTCAGGGGTGTCAAACATGCGGCCTGGGGGCCGGATCAGGCCCTCAAGGCCCTGGCTGTTTCCTGCTTCCTTTTCCAGTTCTGCTGCTGCTACTACATCACAGCTTACTTTACCAGACTCTCTCAATCGCACAGGAGAGGTAGATAGGCAAGCTTCTCCTGTGTGATTGAGAGAGTCTGGTAAAGCACTGGCATCACATTTCTAATGTTTTATTTAAAGTTTTAAAAAATCTTTATGTTTGTCTGTGTCCTTTATAACGTTTGTATCTCCGCTACCTGGCATTACATTTGCTGACAAACATGGGCAGGCCCAACGAGGTCTCATTTACATCAGATCCGGCCCTCATAACAAATGAGTTTGACACCCCTGTTCTAACTATACATGACCAAGTCTTCCTGTTTGTTAACGGAACAACACGAGGTCTCCGCTTCACGCAAACAATGGGACTTCTAGTGTTCTCAGATGCACACTGGCTCTTTTAGGTTTGTGACCGTAACACACAATGCTGTTTTCTTGTTCTCAAACTGTCCCACGGAGTCTCGATTGATGGGGGTCCCTAAATTTTCTGAGCCGGTGGGCATCTTTGGAAGTTTGACACACCATGGTGGGCACAGACACAGAATGCCTGCCGCGGGAGGCACAACCAGACACATCACGGTTGCCCCGGTTTACCATCAACCTCGCAGTGAAGATCTTTGCACTGGAGTAGCCAGAGCGATGTTTTTGTTTCGTTTAAATCTGCACAACCTGTCAATCAAAAGCCTCACCTGGCCCCCTCCATGAAGAAGAAGAAGAAGACAACTGGATATTGGAATTGGGGGTCCAATTCTATGAGCCCCAAAAGAAGGTGCCCCTATCGTCCATTATTTCCAACGGAGGGAATGCATTTAAAAGGAACACAGCCCCTTTAAATGCAATAACAGCTCACCCGGAACTCACTTCAGAATTCCCTCTCTCAGACCCTCCTGGAGGCCCCTGCCCACCTGTCAGCATCACCTGGAAATCGTAGGAGGGTCAGTGGCTCAGTGGAAGAGCACCTGCTTGGCATGCAGAAGGTCCCAGGTTCAATCCCCAGCACGTCCAGTTAAAAGGACCAGGATGTGAGACCACTGCCTGAGACCCTGGAGAGCTATAAAGAGGGGCCGTGGATCAGGGGAAGAGCCTCTGCTTGGCACGCAGAAGGTCCCAGGTTCAATCCCCAGAATCTCCAGTTAAAAGGACCAGGCAGTAGGTGATGTGATAGACCTCTGCTTGAGACCCTGGAGAGCTGTAAAGAGGGGCTGTGGCTCAGTGGTAGAGCCTCTGCTTGGCATGCAGAAGGTCCCAGGTTCAATCCCCGGCATCTCCAGTTAAAAGAACCAGGCAGGAGGTGATGGGAAAGTCCTCTGCTTGAGACCCTGGAGAGCTATAAAGAGGGGCTAAGGCTCAGGGGAAGAGCATCTACTTCACATGCAGAAGGTCCTAGGTTCAATCCCCAGCATGTCTAGTTAAAAGGACCAGGCAGGACGTGATGGGAAAGACCTCCGCCTGAGACCCTGGAGAGCTATGGGAAGGGGCTGTGGCTCAGTGGCAGAGCCTCTGCCTGGCATGCAGAAGGTCCCAGGTTCAATCCCCAGCATGTCCAGTTAAAAGGACGTGATGTGAGAGACCTCCGCCTTAGACCCTGGAGAGCTGCTGCCAGTCTGAGTAGACTTGATGGACCAGTGGTCTGATTCAGCACATGGTAGGCTTCACATATGTTCATCTAGATACACCCCCACTCCCTAAATTATCCCCAGCTTCTTACTTCACTCTCCCCCTCCCTAATTTCACAAACACTTTTATACCCCCCCTGCCCCTGCCTGGCCAATGCTGGTTACTTCTCACCACATAGCCTTTCCCTTCCAGGTGATGTGCAGCACCAGTAGGTAAATAACCATGTCCCTGCCAACCCCTACCACATGATCAAGTTGCAATTGAAACATCCATCTCCCTGTGCCTATAAACATAAGAACAGAGGTTGACAAGACAGTTTAGATGGGTCGGAAAGAGTCGAGATTGGCAGAAAAGCCAAAGGGAACAGAAGGAACATTTCACCCCCGGGGGTACAGCTGATGTGTGACATTGTCAAGTTGCGATGTGAGTCATGGCCTTTAAAACCAGAATGAGTCATTTCCCCCTGTTGTGTACCTTTGTTGTTTCAGAAGGGGATCCCGAAGGCAAAGCAAAAGTCTTTTCAAATGCCGAACTGCAGGTAGAAATACAAATTAGGAGAATTCGGGGAAGACTCCAGTGAAGGAGGAGGAGGAGGAGGGGAGGAGGAGAAAGAGATTGGATTTATACCCCACCCTTCATTTGGAGTCTCAGAGTGGCTTACAATCCCCTTTCCCTTCCCCTCCCCACAACAGACACCCTGTGAGGCAGGTGGGGCTGAGAGAGCTCTTTCCAGAACTGCCCTTTCAAGGACACCTCTTGTCAGAACTATGGCTTGCCCAAGGTCATCCAGCAGTTGCAAGTGGAGGAGTGGGGAATCAAACCCGGTTCTCCCAGATTAGAGTCTGCACACTTAAGCACTACACCAAACTGACATAAGAACATAAGAACATAGGAGAAGCCAATGTTGGATCAGGCCAATGGCCCATCCAGTCCGACACTCTGTGTCACACAGTGGCCAAAGGTACCAGGTGCCATCCGGAGGTCCAGCAGACACCCTCCCACTGTTGCGCCCCCACCCCAAG
>NW_015165351.1:91620-122905 GCF_001447785.1 Gekko japonicus
AGCGTCGGACTAGTTTCTGGGAGAGCCAGGTTCGAATCTCCACTCGTGCCATGGAAGCTCGCCGGGTGGCCTCGGGCCAGTTACATTCTCTCAGCCTGACCTACCTCACAGGGTAGTTGCAAGGATCAAATGGAGAAAAGGTGAATAATGGAAGCCACTTTGGGGAGAAAGGCAAGGTATAAATGATTTAGTTGTTGTAGATGTCTGGCTGTGGTCTTGGCCTTGTAGGACCTGACGTTTCGCCAGCAGAAAAATGGTATTTATATCTACTCAGGAAGGTGGGGTAGGGCTGAGTCATTATCATATAGGAGTTCCCCAGGATGTGAAACATGCTAATGGAGGTGCTTTCCTGAGAAGGTTCTTTTGCATATGGATTGGCTGTTGAAATTCTAATCTTATCTTTAGTGCTATTGTAGAGCCTTTTGTGTTTTTCAGGAGAGGAAACAATGTCCTATTTATTTTTAAACTCTCTTCTTTCCTGTTGAAATTGTGTTTATGTTTATGGATTTCAATTGCTAAATAGGGCATGGTTTCCTGTCCTGAAAAACACAAAATGTTCTACATCTTACAATAGCACTACAGCTAAGAGTAGAATTTCAACAGCCAATCCATATGCAAAAGAATCTCCTCAGGAAAGCTCTTCCATTAGCATGTTCACAGCCCGGGAGACTCCTCCAAGAGAATGACTCAGCCCTACCCCACCTTCCTGAGTAGATATAAATTACCTGCCTACCATTTTTTCCCCTTCTCACCTGGACACAGAGAGTCCTCCATCTTTCTGTGTTATACCTCTGAGGATGCCAGTCACAGCTGCTGGCAAAATGTCAGGTCCTACACTGCCAAGACCACGGCCAGACAGCCCGAAAAATCTGCAACAGCTAATGCACTCCGGCCGCAAAAGCCTTTGACAACATAAAAATGAATTAAATAACTGTAAGCTTTTGCTTTCGAAAACCAACGCTCCTTTTATCAAGTACCCGAAGAAGAGAGGTTTGGCTCTCAAATGCTTATCCCTCGCAAAAACTTTTTTCTTTTAAGTACCCATCGGAACACTTTTATTAATTTTTTAAATCTACAACAAACAAATCTACACACTACAAACAGACCCTCTACTACACATAACATATATACAAAGAGTGCAGTTACATTATATGCTTATATGCAATTACTTAATTAATAAAAACTCTATATCAAATACTTTCCATTCTTCTATCTTCTGTGTTCTCAAGTCCATTGCGCTGTCCTTGCCTAGTCTTCTATTACATTTGCATTATACCAATCATAAAACTTTTCCCATGTTTTTTCCTCGCAAAAACTTTGTCGGTCATTAAGGCGTTTCTGGACTCACATCTGCCCCCCTGCCCAGCCAATGCTGGTTACTTCTCACCACACAGCCTTTCCCTTCCAGGTGATGTGCAGCACCGGTAGGTAAATAACCATGTCCTTGCCAACCCCTACCACATGATCAAGTCGCAATTGAAACATCCATCTCCCTGTGCCTATAAACATAAGAACAGAGGTTGACAAGACAGTTTAGATGGGTCGGAAAGAGTCGAGATTGGCAGAAAAGCCAAAGGGAACAGAAGGAACATTTCACCCCCGGGGGTACAGCTGATGTGTGACATTGTCAAGTTGCGATGTGAGTCATGGCCTTTAAAACCAGAATGAGTCATTTCCCCCTGTTGTGTACCTTTGTTGTTTCAGAAGGGGATCCCGAAGGCAAAGCAAAAGTCTTTTCAAATGCCGAACTGCAGGTAGAAATACAAATTAGGAGAATTCGGGGAAGACTCCAGTGAAGGAGGAGGAGGAGGAGGGGAGGAGGAGAAAGAGATTGGATTTATACCCCACCCTTCATTTGGAGTCTCAGAGTGGCTTACAATCCCCTTTCCCTTCCCCTCCTCACAACAGACACCCTGTGAGGCAGGTGGGGCTGAGAGAGCTCTTTCCAGAACTGCCCTTTCAAGGACACCTCTTGTCAGAACTATGGCTTGCCCAAGGTCATCCAGCAGTTGCAAGTGGAGGAGTGGGGAATCAAACCCAGTTCTCCCAGATTAGAGTCTGCACACTTAAGCACTACACCAAACTGACATAAGAACATAAGAACATAGGAGAAGCCAATGTTGGATCAGGCCAATGGCCCATCCAGTCCGACACTCTGTGTCACACAGTGGCCAAAGGTACCAGGTGCCATCCGGAGGTCCAGCAGACGAGCCCTGCTGGATCAGACCACTGGTCCATCTAGTCCAGCATCCTGCCTTACACAGTTGCCAACCAGTTCCTCTAGAGGGCCAACTACATGGCAGAGAAGCCGAGACCTTCCCCTAATGTTGCCTCCTGGCTCTGGGATCCAGAGATTTAGTGCCTCTGCATGTGGAGGTTCCCCTCAGTCACTATGGCTATGTCCTGGTTTCCTGGTCCCGGGACGAGACCCCTCATCCCTGGAGAAGCACCTGCGCCCCAACTTACCCTGAAAGCAGCAGAAACACAGAAGAGCGATGGCACCGCAGCCCCCGAAGGAGATGCGGCACAACGACTTGACGCCCAGTGGCTCAGGCGGAGGTCATAACGCTGGCAGGGCAAGACCCTCATGAGGAGCGCCACGTCGCCCCACCCCTAGGAGCCCTAGCTCCAGCCTCAGCAAGAGCAAGCTGAGACCAAACATGGCGGAGCACCTGGGCGGTGGCGCGGCCCCCGGGATGCCAGGACCGCTGCCGGCTCGACTGCGGTCACTCCCCGGACGCCCGGGAAGTGTCCATGCATATAAATGGGGGCGGGAGTGGATCGGGAGGAAGGGAGGTGGGAAAGAGGGGCAGCACCGGGAGGGGAGAGTGGGAATAAAAGAGGAGCTCTTCGGAGGGACTAGGGAGGAACAGCGTGCGAGGGAGCAAAACTGTGAAGGTGATGGCTAGAGAGAGGAGCAGCAGTATCCGGCGCACAAGGCAGAGGGACTTGAGGGGTGCCATTAACCCTGTCCCCAGCCTGTCTGAGGTCCTTCTGCAGCTCCCTTTAGCGAATCACCTCCGACTCCCAGCCCCGCCTACCCCGCAGGGAAGCCAGGCGCCACGGCCACCGGTGGTTTTCCCCCAAGCCCCCAGGAGAAGCACGTCACAGGCTAATAGCTACTTTTTAAAGTACCCATAGATACACTTTTATTATTTTTTTTAATCTACAACAAACAAATCTACACACTACAGACAGACACTTTACTACACATAACATATATACAAAGAGTGCAGTTACATTATATGCTTATATGCAATTACTTAATTAATAAAAACTCTATATCAAATACTTTCCATTCTTCTATCTTCTGTGTTCTCAAGTCCATTGCGCTGTCCTTGCCTAGTCTTCTATTACATTTGCATTATACCAATCATAAAACTTTTCCCATGTTTTTTCCTCGCAAAAACTTTGTCGGTCATTAAGGCGTTTCTGGACTCACATCTTGCAATTCACCTGCAGACCGACATGGGGACCCACCTGCTTTCTCTGTGGCCAGCTACAATGGAACCTCCATGTCTTGAGGCAGTATACCACACTAGAGACATGACAGAATATCTTCGCTGGCATCCTACATAGCTTTCCCTGGAGGCAGAGAGGCTGGTCAGGATTCAGCCAGGGCCGGCCCGTTATTGTTAAATTTTAGACCGTCGCCTGGGGCGATGGCTCGACGAGGGCGCCATTCTGGCCGGCCTCGTCCCCTCCTCGCCCCGCACAGGAAGCCTCCCTTGCTGGCTTCTTGCTTCATCCCCAGCAAGGGACTCCCCTCTTCGCAGAGAAGGAGGCAGGGGGGAAAGGTGTGGGCAACGGCCTGGGACGACGGGAAAGTGCTGCTCGCCCTCTGCCGCCCCCGCGGTCTCTTTGGAGCTCCTTTTGCAGCCTGGCACAGGCCCCCTGCCCTCGAGCAATCCCGCCCCCCGCATGCATTTGCAGCTCGCCCCCTCGCCCGGCCCGCTGCGGCTCCAGTGCCGCCCCCATCCCGCCCCCCACGGCGGTGGGGGGGGGGAGAATGTATCCTCGCCTAGTGGGCGGAAAAACCTGGGGCCATTACTGGATTCGGCAAGGCCGTTTTCGGCTCTCGGGCCTCCCTGAGCGTAGTGGGTCATGGAGCTAGGCAACCAGGCAGATAAACAGATTGTACAACACTGGTGGGCCGGGTCGGGCTGGTGAGGGAAAACAGCTGTGGGTCTTGACAGAGCCCGTTTTACGACTGCTGGCAACGTGTGGGCAGGCCGCCACAGGGATAGGCCGTCGACCCAATGTTCCTCGAAGCATGTCTGGGGATCCGTATGCTCCAAGTTAGACTGCTGCACTGAGCGCTTGGAGGGGGATTCCTTTGAAGACAGGTCACAGGCAATGCTCCCTCTAAGCTGTGGAGTCTTGGGAGCAAAAAATCTACTTTGTGAGCTGCTGGCATTAAAGTCGTAAGCGAGCGATTCGGCTACTGCTGGAGATGTAAAATTTCCGGAAATTTTGAAGCTCGGGAAAAAAACCGGGGTTTCCCCCCCAGTTTTTTTGGGGGGGAAACGGAAATTTTCGGGAAAATTGAAAAAAAATGCGACATTAGCATTACTTTTGTCTTTTCTAGATTGAAAGTCATTCTGTTACTTTAGGAACATAAGATATGACTATGATGCAAAAACAAAACTGAAACCTTTTTCTTTTCTCATGACAATAGCACCTCCTAAAGGAAGAAATGCATCTTGTTCTTGCATTGGAGAGTTCAGTTTGTAACCTAGGACTTGCTTGTCCTCAGTGCACAGAAATTAGATCAATCTGATTCCATATATAAATATTTTAGAAATGATTTGGAAAATATTTGAACACCTTGTCTTACAATATTTTATTCATCATATTAAAATAAAACGTTCCATAATCAATTTACTTTATTTTCTTTTTTCAATTTTTCCAATTTTTCAACAAAAAAAAAACCCAAAAAGGCTTCAGGAAAAAAACAGAAAAAAACCCACGTTTTTCCTCCTAATTTTTCCGGTTTTTTTCCGGGCCTTCTCATCTCTAGCTAGTGCATCAATCTCCAGCGAGTGCATCAATTAGTTTGCTCTGGAGCCCCTTTTATTCATCATGTTAAAATAAAACGTTCCTTAATCATTTTTTTTTCTTTTCTTTTTTCAATTTTTCCAATTTTTCTTGAAAACCCCCCAAAAAGGCTTCAGGAAAAAAACGGAAAAAACCCCACGTTTTTCCTCCTAATTTTTC
This sequence comes from Gekko japonicus, assembly GCF_001447785.1. Taxonomy (NCBI): domain Eukaryota; kingdom Metazoa; phylum Chordata; class Lepidosauria; order Squamata; family Gekkonidae; genus Gekko; species Gekko japonicus. Next base: position 96,838 of record NW_015165351.1, read on the forward strand.
CGGTTTTTTTCTGGGCCTTCTCATCTCTAGCTACTGCATCAATTAGTTTGCTCTGGAGCCCTCCTTCCCGAGCAAAGACAAAAAGGTGTGAGACAGAGGCTAAAAAACTGGGAGCTAGCTCACACTAACTCATCTTAGAGGGAACGCTGGTTACAGCCGTTGCAGCAATTGTGAGCCTTCGGCACCCACCTGACCAATGAAGTTTCTGAGCACAGTTTGGGGTTTAGGCCCTACATGGCTTAGATCTGGGGATGCTGCAAACTTTAGGGTGTAACCCAGGAGTCCCCAACCCGCGGGCACCTCTGGGATTTTGACAGCAGGTGGTGGGCTCCAAGACAAAATGGCTGCCGCCAGAGGCAGAACCAAGCACAAAAAGTCAGGGAGCGAGGTCATGCACGCAGAGAAGGGCATGATAAAAATCCAATAAATAAATACATTAAATAAGTAAACTCCCATAGTAATGGTCTGGTACGTGAGGCAAAACCTCTGTTTGGCAGAATGCCTTCTAAATGAACGTTTTGTTGAAACACATCGTCTTGCATACACACTGCCTACATCAGAACATAAGAGAAGCCATGTTGGATTAGGCCAGTGTGGCCTATCTAGTCTGTGTCACACAGTGGCCAAAACCCAGGGGCCATCAGGAGGTCTACCAGTGGGGCCAGAACTCCTGAAGCCCTCCCAATGTTGCCCCCCCAAGCACCAAGAAGACAGAGCATCACTCCCCCAGACATAAGAACGTAAGAGAAGACATCACTGCCCCCCCCAAGCACCCAGAATACAGAGAACATAAGAGAAGCCATGTTGGATTAGACCTGTGTGGCCCATCCAGTCCAACACTCTGTGTCATACAGTGGCCCAAACCCAGGGGCCATCAGGAGGTCCACCAGTGGGACCAGAACTCCTGAAGCCGTCCCACTCTTGCCCCCCCCAAGCACCAAGGATACAGAGCATCACTGCCCCAGACATAAGAACATAAGTGAAGCCATGTTGTATTAGGCCAGTGTGGCCCATCCAGTCCAACACTCTGTGTCACACAGTGGCCAAAACCCAGGGGCCATCAGGAGGTCCACGAGCAGGGCCAGAACTCCTGAAGCACTCCAACTGTTGCTCCCCCCCCAAACACCAAGAAGACACAGTATTACTTCCCCAGACATGAGAACATGAGAGAAGAAGAGGAGGAGGAGGATATTGGATTTATACCCTGCCCTTCACTACCCAAAGGTGTCTCAGAGCGGCTTACAAACTCCTTTCCCTTCCCCTCCCCACCACAGACACCCTGTGAGGTAGGTGGGGCTGAGAGAGCTCTTTCCAGAGCTGTCTTTGAGAGAACAGCTCTTATCAGAACTATGGCTTGCCCAAGGTCATCCAGCCAGGTGCAAGTGGAGGAGTGGGGAATCAAACCTGGTTCTCCCAGATTAGAGTCCGCGCACTTAACCACTACACCAAACAGGCCGATGGCCCATCCAGTCCAACACTCTGTGTCACACAGTGGCCCAAACCCAGGGGCCATCAGGAGGTCCACCAGTGGGGCCAGAACTCCTGAAGCCTTCCCACTCTTGCCCACCCGAAGCACCATGAATACAGAGCATCCCTTGCCCCAGACAGAGTCTTCCATCTATACATTGAGGCTACTGATGGACCTCTGCTCCAGATGTTTCTCCAGTCCCCTCTTGAAGTGGTCTATGTTTGTATCTTCAGTCAGGCAATGAAGATCCTTGTGCTGGGCAAAAGCCCCACCCACTTCCTGAAAACACTTGGCGGGTGCCAGTAAAGGTGTCGGCAAGTGCCACGGCACCCCCAGTCAAGACATTGGGGACCCCGGAGGTAACTCAACTCCTGCAAGAGATCGAACCAAAAAGATAGACCCCTGAGTCCCTCAAGAGTCCACATGCAAATCAGAAGAAGGTCCTAATTGGTGAGCCAGGCCCACACAGAGGCCTTCTTTATCCCAATGCAAAGTGACAATACCCTTTGGGAAGGGGCTGTGGTCTAGAAGTCCTTGGCATGCAGAAGGTCACCGCTTCAACCCCAGGAACCTCCAGTTAAAAGGATCAGGCAGTGGGTGGTGTGAAAGACCTCCGCCTGAGACCCTGGAGAGCTGTAAAGAGGGGCTGTGGCTCAGTGGTAGAGCCTCTGCCTGGCATGCAGGAGGTCCCAGGTTCAATCCCTGGCATCTCCAGTTAAAAAGGACCAGGCAGGAGGTGATGGGAAAGACCTCCGCCTGAGACCCTGGAGAGCTGTAAAGAGGGGCTGTGGCTCAGTGGTAGAGCCTCTGCCTGGCATGCAGGAGGTCCCAGGTTCAATCCCTGGCATCTCCAGTTAAAAAGGACCAGGCAGGAGGTGATGGGAAAGACCTCCGCCTGAGACCCTGGAGAGCTGTAAAGAGGGGCTGTGGCTCAGTGGTAGAGCCTCTGCCTGGCATGCAGGAGGTCCCAGGTTCAATCCCTGGCATCTCCAGTTAAAAAGGACCAGGCAGGAGGTGATGGGAAAGACCTCCGCCTGAGACCCTGGAGAGCTGTAAAGAGGGGCTGTGGCTCAGTGGTAGAGCCTCTGCCTGGCATGCAGGAGGTCCCAGGTTCAATCCCTGGCATCTCCAGTTAAAAAGGACCAGGCAGGAGGTGATGGGAAAGACCTCCGCCTGAGACCCTGGAGAGCTGTAAAGAGGGGCTGTGGCTCAGTGGTAGAGCCTCTGCCTGGCATGCAGGAGGTCCCAGGTTCAATCCCTGGCATCTCCAGTTAAAAAGGACCAGGCAGGAGGTGATGGGAAAGACCTCCGCCTGAGACCCTGGAGAGCTGTAAAGAGGGGCTGTGGCTCAGTGGTAGAGCCTCTGCCTGGCATGCAGGAGGTCCCAGGTTCAATCCCTGGCATCTCCAGTTAAAAAGGACCAGGCAGGAGGTGATGGGAAAGACCTCCGCCTGAGACCCTGGAGAGCTGTAAAGAGGGGCTGTGGCTCAGTGGTAGAGCCTCTGCCTGGCATGCAGGAGGTCCCAGGTTCAATCCCTGGCATCTCCAGTTAAAAAGGACCAGGCAGGAGGTGATGGGAAAGACCTCCGCCTGAGACCCTGGAGAGCTGCTGCCCGTCCGAATAGGCAAGACTGACGTAAATAGACCAAGAGTCTGATTCAGCATAAGGCAGCTTCATATGTTTCCTGCTTGCCCTTACTGGCGCAGCCCCGGGGCCCGATCCAGATTTAAAAGGTGGATTTTTATTTTTCAAGATGCTCAAAGGGCTTCGAACAAATCGATCCTTTTATTCTTATCTTCCCTTCCCTCCCAGCACCTGGAATTCCAGAAAGATCTCCCCGCCCGCCCCCCCCACTGAAAACGGTAAGCCCCACGGCCCAGCCACCCGCTCCAGACTGCGCTTTAACGATATACAAAACGGAAGCCAGGCTCAGGAAGAATTTTTTTAAAAAAACTGCAATTACACAGTGCTATTTGCGGGCCATCAGCGGCTGCCGAGCAAACGCAGAGTGACCGGCTGGAAAGCGAAATTATTCAGCTCCAGGAAGCAATCGACTTTGACTACCCGGCTCTCCCGCTCCGTCCCTGAAATGCAGAAGTGCAGCCCGCTGGCAGCCGCACAGTTCCCTCTACCAAAGGCCTGTCATCCGCAAACGTTTCCTTTGTCAGAACTGAGATTCCGCTTCTCACAGGAGGCACCCAAAGCCCATCCCTTTTTAGGATTCTCCCCTGCCCAGCGAGGGCTAGATGGAGGTCAGTACGGAGACGCCCCAAGGAAGACAGGACAAATAAGGCCTTAAGAACGTAAGAACATAAGAGAAGCCAATGTTGGATCAGGCCAATGGCCCATCCAGTCCAACACTCTGTGTCACACAGTGGCCAAAAATACCAGGTGCCATCAGGAGGTCCAGCAGTGGGGCCAGGACACTAGAAGCCCTCCCACTGTTGCCCCCCCCCCCAAGCACCAAGAATACAGAGCATCCCTTGCCCCAGAGTTCCTACCTATACCTTGTGGCTCATAGCCACTGATGGATCTCTGCTCCATATGTTTGTCCATAAGAACATAAGAGAAGGCAATGTTGGATCAGGCCAATGGCCCATCCAGTTCAACACTCTGGTCACACAGTGGCCAATAATACCAGGTGCCATCAGGAGGTCCAGCAGTGGGGCCGGGACACTCGAAGCCCTCCCACTGTTGCCCCCCCCCCAGCACCAAGAATACAGAGCATCCCTTGCCCCAGACTGAAAGTTCCTATCTACACTTTTTCTAATTCCCTCTTGAAACCGTCCATGCTTGTAGCCGCCTCCAGCACCTCCTGTGGCAGTGAATTCCATGTGTTAATCACTCTTTGGGTGAAGAAGGACTTCCTTTTATCTGTTCTAACCCGACCGCTCAGCAGTTTCATGGAGTGCCCTCAACCTCTTGTATTGTGAGAAAGGGAGAAAAGGACTTCTTTCTCGACCTGCTCTGTCCCACGCGTAATCTTATAAACCTCGATCATGTCCCCCCCCCCAGCCGTCGTTTCTCCAAGCGAAAGAGCCTCAAGCGCTTTAACCTTTCTTCATAGGGAAAGTGTTCCATCCTTTTTGTCATTCTAGTTGCCCTTTTCTGCACTTTTCCCAGTGCTATAATATCCTTTTTGAGGTGGGGTGACCAGAACTGTACGCAGTACTGCAAATGAGGCTGCACCATCGATTTATACAGGGGCATTGTGATACTGGCTGATTTGTTTTCTAAATGGATCCCTTAGCAGCATATTTGAGCCTGAACATTTATTGAGACCAGCATCCTATTTGAATGTAGTATTCCTTATGACTTGTTGTCAAGCACTTGATGAATACAGAGAGCTTTTGTACTACCCTAATATCTCCTGAGGAAGATCCATTATTGAAACGTTGTTATATAATCCGGAGACGACGTTGATTATGTACCTATGCACAAGGATTTTCTTATGATTTATTAACGATGTTGTAGTGCTTTAGATTGTAATACATAGGAAGCTTTTTCTTTGCAAGTCTGGGTGACTGCTTGATTTGTGGGTCAGACTCTCACGACAAGTTGTCTTTATACTTATTTTCTGATTGGGTCGTGTTTGTCCATATTTATCTCTCTTTGAGAGCCAGTTTGGTGTAATGGCTAAGTGCGCAGGTTTGATTCCCCACTCCTCCACTTGCAGCTGCTGGATGACCTTGGGCAAGGCATCGTTCTGTCAGAGCTGTTCTCTCAAGAGCAGTCCTCGAAAGAGCTCTCTCAGCCCTGCAGGAAATGGCCCCTGCCGCTGATACAAAACCCCCTGTATTTCCAGTCAAAAAGAGCCAGAGTCCAGCAGCACCTTCGAGACTAACGCAATTGTGGCAGGGGAGAAGCTTCCGTGAGTCACTGCTCACTTCAAAGAATTGAACTTAGGCAGATCATGAGAGAGAGGTGGTCTCAGTGGAATCAGCTGCCTCGGGAGGTGGTGAGCTCCCCCTTCCTGGGAGTCTTTAAACAGTGGCTGGACAAACCCTTGTCAGGGATGCTCTAGGCCAGTGGTGGCGAACCTATGGCACGGGGGCCAGAGGCGGCACTCAGAGCCCTCTCTGTGGGCACGCGTGCCATCGCCCCAGCCAGGCCCAGACCATCATTAAAGCGTCGCATTCTCTGCCAAATAATTTTAAGTCAATGAAAGCATTTGGGATTGCTTCCCTTACTTTGTTTGGATCATCTTAAGTTAATGGATGAGTTGTTTTTTGTAAAGTAAAACCTCCGTATTCAGGTTAAATGGCCGTGTTGGCACTTTGCGATAAATAAGCGGGTTTTGGGTCGCAGTTTGGGCACGCGGTCTCTAAAAGGTTCGCCATCACTGCTCTAGGCTGATCCTGCATTGAGCAGGGGGTTGGACTAGATGGCCTGTATGGCCTCTTCCGACTCTGTGGTTCTCTGTTTCTGTGAAACCCACAATCCAATCCAAAGAACAGTTTCCAGGATTCTGTGAACTTAGCAGACCATGAGGGCGGGGCAGGTTGCCTCAGTGCTTAGTTCTTGTGGCCCTTTCTTACAAGCCCAGGGAAATGCCGATTGCCTCTTTGGGGTCAGGAAGCAATCCTGGAGGGCTTTTTGTCATCTTCTGGGTGTGGGACAGTGGTCACTGCGGGTGTGGAGGGGGAGGTGTTTGTGAATTCCCTGCCTTGTGCAGGGGGTTGGACTAGATGACCCTGAGGGGTCCCTTCCAACACTATGGTTCCAGGATTCTATGCTCCTGGACTCTGGCTCTTTTCTCCTCTACGGACCGACTAGCACAACTCCCCCTCTGTATTTCCAGGCCTTTTGCAAGGCATGAGCCCGGCAGGGGTGCCGGAGGGAGGGGAAGGCCCCAGCCCCAAGCCTTCCCGGTAGCACAGCCAGATCCCCGCCTCCCGCCGAGGCATTTGGCCTGTGTTTTCAGCAGCTGATGCGTAACCCCTTCACCTGGCCCCCTGGAAACGGGGCCGGGCGGAACTTGAATCAGCAGCCTCTGGTTTTTATGACCCGGAGTGCGATTTTTACTTTTCTGGCATGCCCCGAAACCACAGGTATCTGACCCGAGTCTCGAGGCCCATAACTTTGATTAATGTCTTCATTCACGGGCCGCCTTCTCTAAACAGGCTCCAGTCGGCCAGCGTAGCTTGGAAGCAGGCAGGCAGGCATCTGATGGGGGGAACTTCTGTTCCCCCTCCCGCCTTGCTGTTCTGTCGCGGGGCTCCCCGTTTTAGCCTGCACGCCCCCTCGCCCCCCCACCGGCCTGCCCCTTGAGCTATTCCAAAAATTTCGGCTGCAGCACCCGGGAGGAGAGGAGAACCGTTGACGGTGCCAACAGAGACGTGGAAGGAACTGGGGCTGTGTGTGTACGCGCACGCTGCAGTATCTGCCTGCAACAAGGACATCACTGTGCGAAAAGGGCGCGTGAAACCCACAGTGTAATTCAGAGAGCCGGGCGATGACGTCTCCACTCAGGGCTCGTCAGCCTCGTCGCCGATGCTCCCCGGAGCAGGATGCGGGGAGCAAACAGGAGAGCGCCACAAATTGGCACGCGTCAGATTGAGATCGGTGTCGGTTGAAGTGGGTTCTAGCTCCGATCGAGCCGGGACTCTCCCTAGAAGCTAAAAGGACCAATCTGAGGCCATGGAAAAGAGCGAGAGCGTCCAGGAACACCTTAAAGACTAACAACATTTGTTACAGGGCAGTGGTGGCGAACCTATGGCACGGGGGCCAGAGGCGGCACTCAGAGCCCCCTCTGTGGGCACGCGGGCCATCGCCCCAGCCAGGCCCAGGCCATCATTGAAGTGTCGAATTCTCTGCCAAATAATTTTAAGTAAATGAAAGCACTTGGGATTGCTTTCCTTACTTTGTTTGGATCATCTTACGTTAACATATGAGTTGTTTTTTCTAAAGTAAAACCTCAGCATTCAGGTTAAATTGCCGTGTTGCCACTTTGCGATCAATAAGTGGGTTTTGGGTCGCAGTTTGGGCACTTGGTCTCTAAAAGGTTCGCCATCACTGTTATAGGGTATCAGCTTCTGTGAGTCACTGCAGGTGAGCAGTGACTCACAAAAGCGAATACCTGATCACATTTTTCGTTAGAGCCAGTTTGGTGTAGTGTTTGGGAGCGCGGACTCTAATCTGGGAGAACCGGGTTTGATTTGCCACTCCTCCACATGCAGCTGCTGGTGTGACCTTGGGTCAGGTACAAGTTCCTTCAGACCTGTTCTCTCACGGGCAGTTCTTGGAAGAGCTCTCTCAGCCCCACCTTCCTCACAGGGTGTCTGTTGTGGGGAGGGGAAAGGGAAGGAGATTGTAAGTCGCTCTGAGCCTCAAACTGTAGGTAAAGGTAAAGGTTTCCCATGCTCGAAAGCCAGTTGCGGTGCTCATCTCCGTTTCCAAGCCGATGAGCCAGCGCTGTCCAAAGACATTTCTGTGGTCATGTGGGCCGGCATGACTAGACGCCGAGGCGCACAGAACGCTGTTACCTTCCCACCGAAGCAGTACCTATTTACCTACTTGCAATTTCTTGCTTTCAAACTGCAAAGTTGGCTGGGGCCAGAGACGTGAGCTCACTCCGTCCTGCGGCACTAGGATCTTGATCTTCGCAGCCGCATCGCACTGCAGGCTCATGTTTAGCTTGTGATCAAATAGAACACCCAGATCCCTTTCACATGTGCTGCTGTCAAGCCAAGTCCCTCCCATTCTATATCTGTGCCTTTTGGTTTTTTGTACCCAAGTGTAGGACTTTGCACTTCTCTCTACTGAAATTCATCTTATTCGTCTCCGCCCACTGCTCCAGCCTATCTAGATCATTTTGAATCCTGACTCTGCTGTCTTCAGAATTAGCAATCCCACCCAGCTTCGTGCCATTTCTCTTAGTTTCTTTCTCATAAGCCCAGCATAAAAACGTTCCAACATTCATAACGACGGTAGTAAAAAAAAAATAATGCCACTCGCACATTAGAACAGTTGTTAAGAAAAATACGCTGCTTCCCCGGCCATGCGCATTTGTCCTCTTCCTAACCGAAACACATGAACATAGAGATGGAAGGGACCCCCGAGGGCCATCTAGTCCAACCCCCTGCACAGTGTGGGAAACTCACAGCTACCTCCTCCACCAGACTCCCCCAGTGACAACCTGCTCTATCCCCCTCTGCTAGGAGGACAATCTAAAGTGGTTAATGGGGAGGGGCTGAGACCCTGGAGAGCTGTAAAGAGGGGCTGTGGCTCAGGGGAAGAGCATCTGCTTGGCATGCAGGAGGTCCCAGGTTCAATCCCCGGCATCTCCAGTTAAAAAGGACCGGGCTGGAGGTGATGGGAAAGACCCCTCAGCCTGATACCCTGGAGAACAGTAAAGAGGGGTCTGGCTTTGTGACAGAGCATCTGCCTGGCATGCAGAAGGTCTCAGGTTCAATCCCCGGCATCTCCAGTTAAAAGGACCAGGCAGTGGGTGGTGTGAAAGACCTCCGCCTGAGACCCTGAAGAGCTATAAAGAGGGGCCATGGCTCAGTGGAAGAGCATCTGCTTGGCATGCAGAAGGTCCCAGGTTCAATCCCCGGCATCTCCAGTTAAAAAGAACCAGGCAGGAGGTGATGGGAAAGACCTCCGCCTGAGACCCTGGAGAGCTGTAAAGAGGGGCTGTGGCTCAGTGGCAGAGTGTCTGCTTGGCGTGCAGAAGGTCCCAGGTTCAATTCTCCAGCATCTCCAGGTAAAAGGACCAGGCTGTGTGGAAAAACCCTCGTGAACAATTCCATTTTGCATAAAGTTTGAGTCCAGCGGCACCTTTTAGACCAACAAAGTTTAATTCTGGGTATAAGCTTCCGTGTGCATGCACACTTCTTCAGATACATTGGAACAGACTTCCTCAACCATTACATATAGGTAACCCCTTCATCCTCTCTCTACATATATGTAGTAGTTGAGGAAGTCTCGTTTCAATGTGTCTGAAGAAGTGTTCATGCCCATGAAAGCTTATACCCAGACTCAAACTTTGTTCTGTTGCTTCAGACGAACATGGCTACCTACCTGAATCAACATATATCTGAAGAAATATGCATGCACATGAAAGCTTATACCCAGAATTGAACTAAGAAGAAGAGGAGGAAGAGGAGGAGGAGGAGGAGATTGGATTTATATCCTGCCCTTCACTTGGAGTCTCAGAGCAGTTTACAATCTCCTTTCCCTTCCCCTCCCCACAACCGACACCCTGTGAGGTCGGTAGGGCAAAGAAAGTTCTTTCGAGAACTGCCCTTTCAAGGAAAGCTCTTGTCAGAACTGTGGCTTGCCCAAGGTCATCCAGCAGCTGCAAGTGGAGGCATGGGGAATCAAACCCGGTTCTCCCAGATTAGAGCCCGCGTACTTCACCACTACACCAAACTTGGTCTTTAAGGTGCCCCTGGACTCAAACTTTGGTCTATTGCTTCAGACCAACATGGCAACACACCTGAATCAATGTATCGGGAGGAGCGTGCATGGACACGGAAGCTTATAGCCAGAATTCAACTTTGTCGGTCAAAGGTGCCACTGAGAAGAAGAAGAAGAGGACATTGGATTTATAGCCCGCCCGTCACTACCCAAAGGAGTCTCAGAGCAGCTTACAAACTCCTTTCCCTTCCCCTCCCCACAACAGACACCCTGTGAGGTAGGTCGGGCTGAGAGAGCTCTGACAGAAACTGCTCTTTTTCAAGAACAGCTCTTATCAGAACTACGGCTTGCCCAAGGTCATCCAGCAGCTGCAAGTGGAGGAGTGGGGAATCAGACCCGGTTCTCCCAGATTAGAGTCCGCGCACTTCACCACGACACCAAACTGGCGCTCTAGACTCAAACCCGTTCTATTGCTTCCAACCAACATGGCGGCCCACTTGGATTTATCTCCACTTTGCACAGTTTGTGGAATGCCAGGAAAGCGGGAGTCTCCCTGACCTTCTCAGGTAGGCCGTTCCATAAGATGGGGGCCACAGCGGAGAAGGCACGGGTACAGGCGACTGTCGATTTTGCCCACTTGTGGGTTGGCACCTACGGAAGGCCCTGCTCCCATGAGCGAATCTGTCATGGCTACTCATGGGGGGGTGGGGAAGAGACGGCTTGCAGCTACGGGGCTCTGAGGCCGTGAAGGGCTTTGTACGCAACAGCCGATACCTTAAACTGAGCCGGCTGCCTTCTCCCGAGCTGCGTCTGCTGCTGCGCTCGGCTATCGCTGCCGAAACATCTGTGGCGGAGTGAAGCATTTCCTCCCTCGTGTCAGTCTAGAATCCCCCAAACACCTTCTGAGTTCACTCACTGGGCATGGAATTACACGGGTCTAAGGTCCTGGCACGGAGCCCACCGGAGTGGCGTCAGCGCCAGCGAGAGATTTAAAAGCTGTTACCTCATGGGCTGTTCTTGCGAGCAATGCGCGGGCGATCATTGTTCCCACTGTACGTGGCGGCCATGCCTAGCCAGAGAGGATGATCTATGGAGGGCAGCGGGGAAACTATTCGTGGTCGTCTGGGACTCCCGGGGACCCAAACATAGCTACGATTGCTATTGACTTAACGGCCACTAGAGGGCAGCACGTCCAGTGACGAGCATTTTATGGGGAATGCACCGTGGGGTGGAAGCAAATCTGAATGCCTTTTCTGTGTCACGCGCCCAATGATTCAGAGGTGTCCAGGTTGTAAGCAAGCTACTGGACTCCACATGGGAACCGTCCAGCTCCTAAGACTCCTCATGAAGCTGCCTTATACCACCGGTCTCCTCAAAGTCAGTACTCAAAGTGAGAGCCAGTTTGGTGCCGTGGTTAAGTGCGCGGACTCTAATCTGGGAGAGCCGGGTTTGATTCCCCACTCCTCCACTCGCGTCTGCTGGATGACCTTGGGCCAGTCACAAGTTCTCTCAGAGCTGTTCTCTCCAAAATTCATATTGTAAACGCTGACTGGGTCTTTATCAACATACCTTTTCACTAGCAGAGTGGCTTATCTGATAACTGAGACGTCCAACACTTCTAGAAGACCTACTGACTCTCACTATGATAGAATGCTCTTGAAAATACACTGAGAAATCTAGTCATTTCTAATTTGCTATATATTGTTCTAGTTACATTCTCTTCAATATTTCTCTATGTATTCTGAACACACTTTGTTATAATGTATGGATACAAAAAAGTGAAGTTTACTTATTGATGTATTTTGGCTGTACGATTTACTTAAATTCATTAAAAAACTTTAAATATTAAAAAAAGAGCTGTTCTCTCAAGGGCAGTTCTCTCAGAGCTCTCTTGGCCCCGCCGACCTCACAGGGTGTCTGTTGTGGGGAGGGGAAGGGAAAGGCGTTTGTAAGCCGCTCTGAGACTCCTTTGGGTAGTGAAGGGCGGGGTATAAATCCAATCTCTTCTTCTTCTACTACTGTCTACGCAGACTGGCAGGGGCTCTCCGGGGTCACAGGCGGAGGTCTTCCTCATCACCTCCTGCCTGGTCCTTTAACTAGAGATGCCGGGAATCGAACCTGGGACCTTCTGCATGCCAAGCGGAGGCTCTAGCACTGAGCCATGGCCCCATTGCATGTATCCCATCTTGCTGTGACACGGACACGTAAAACCGTCTTATAGTGAATGAGACTCTTGGTCTGTCAAGCTCGGTATTGTCTACTCAGGCCGGCAGCAGCTCTCCAGGGTCTCAGGCCTGGAGGTTTTTCCCGTCACTTCCTACCTGAGCCTTTTTAACTGGAGATGCCGGGGATTGAATCTGGGATCTTCTGCATGCCAGTCAGAGGCTCTGCCACTGAGCCACAGCCCCTCTTTAGAGCTCTCCAGGGTCTCAGGCGGAGGTCCTTCCCCTCACCTACTGCCTGGTCCTTTTAACTGGAGATACCGGGGATTGAACCTGGGACCTTCTGCATGCCAAGCAGAGGCTCTGCCACTGAGCCACAGTCCCTCTTTATAGCTCTCCAGGGTCTCAGGCTGAGGTCTTTCCCATCACCTCCTGCCTGGTCCTTTAACTGGAGATGCTGGGGATTGAACCTGGGACCTCCTGCCTGCCAAGCAGAGGCTCTGCCACTGAGCCACAGTCCCTCTTTATAGCTCTCCAGGGTCTCAGGCTGAGGTCTTTCCCATCACCTCCTGCCTGGTCCTTTAACTGGAGATGCTGGGGATTGAACCTGGGACCTCCTGCCTGCCAAGCAGAGGCTCTGCCACTGAGCCACAGTCCCTCTTTATAGCTCTCCAGGGTCTCAGGCTGAGGTCTTTCCCATCACCTCCTGCCTGGTCCTTTAACTGGAGATGCTGGGGATTGAACCTGGGACCTCCTGCCTGCCAAGCAGAGGCTCTGCCACTGAGCCACAGTCCCTCTTTATAGCTCTCCAGGGTCTCAGGCTGAGGTCTTTCCCATCACCTCCTGCCTGGTCCTTTAACTGGAGATGCTGGGGATTGAACCTGGGACCTCCTGCCTGCCAAGCAGAGGCTCTGCCACTGAGCCACAGCCACAGCCCCTCTCTACAGCTCTCCGGGGTCTCAGGCAGAGGTCTTTCCCATCACCTACTGCCTGGTCCTTTCAGGTGGATATGCCGGGGATTGAACCTGGGACCTTCTGCATGCCAAGCAGACACTCTACCAGTGAGCCACAGCCCCTCTCGACAGCTCTCCAGGGTCTCAGGCATAGGTCTTTCCCGTCACCTCGTGCCTGGTCCTTTTCACCTGGAGATGCCAGAGACTGGACCTGGGACCTTCCGCATGCCAAGCAGATGCTCTACCACTGATGCACGTCATTCCAGTTTTAAGATCATATAGAGTAGGAAGGGGACACCCCCCTCAATGCACAATCAGTCTAAAGCATCTTTGAGAGTTGTTTGTCCAGCTGCCGCTTGAAGGCTGCCAATCAGGGGGAGCTCACCATCTCCCCAGGCAGCTGATTCCACTGCTAAACTACATTTACTAATACTATTTTTAAAAATTCAGAATATCCAGCCGGTACCTCCCCGCCCTTGATTAGGGACAGCGTTGGGTATTACAAGTTGAAAACACTCAGTATATCTAGGGTTAAATGTTTATGTTACTCACAGGAAGTCACATGTTTCTCATGTAACCAATGTTCTTTAGATGTAGAAAGCCCGGGGAATTTTCTCCCTGATCTAGGGATTTGATTGGGACTAAAGTGTCAAGGTGTATTAGCATTTTATGGCTTCTCTTCCGGTCTTTGTTTGGTCTTCTGAAGAAGAAGAAGAGCAGCCATAGTCTCTCTCTTCTAGTTTTGTCTTTGTAGAGTAAGAATGTAGCTGATTATGCTCTGTTGTTATTTTCATCCCAGTTACCCTTCCCCATGCTAGAATTTAGTAAAAACTTCGTATTTTAATCACACGTGGACTCTCAGTCTGAATTATTTTACTCTGGCTCTGCTGGACGATCTTATCTCTGCTAAATACCATTTTTCAATATCTCACTATCACCCAACAGACAGCCCTTCAGATACTTCAACGGAGCAATCATAGAATGTTACGAGTTGGAAGGGACCTTGCAGGTCATCTAGTCCAACCCCCAGCACTCTGCAGGAGCAGAGCCGAAAGATAGCCCTACGACATACCCGAAAGATGGTCGTCCAGCCACCACTTGAAAACGTCCAGCGAAGGAGCATCCACCACCTCCTGAGGCGGTCTGCTCCACTGCTCAACCACTCTTACAGTTAGGAAGTTTCTCCTGATATTGAGCCGGTAATGACTCCCTTGTAATTTCCACCCATTAGATCTAGCCTTGCAATTCGGAGCGAGAGAGAATAGATCCGCTCCATCTTCTACACGACAACCCTTCAAATACTTGAAGACTGCAATCATGTCCCCTCTAAGCCTTCTCTTTCCCAGGCTAAACACCCCAACTGTTTCAGCCTTTCCTCGTAAGACTTGGATTCCAACCCTCTCACCATCCTGGTTGCCCTCTTTTGGACATGCTTGTCAACATCCTTCCTAAAATGTGGTGCCCCAAACTGGACACAGGACTCCAGGTGAGGCCTGACCATAGCAGAATAGAGCGGAACTACCACCTCCCGTGATCTGGACCCAATGCTTCTGTTGATGCATCCTCAGATTGCCTTCGCTTTCTTCGCAGTCACATCATGTCCCCCTTCAACCTCCTCTTCTCCAGACTGAACCTTCCCAAGTCCCTCAGCCTTTCCTTGTAGAGCTCAGTCTCCAGGCCCCCGATCCTCCTCGCCGCTCTCCTCTGCACCCGTCCACCTCCTTTTTGAAGTGAGGCCTCCAGAACTGCACACAACACTCCAGGCGCGGCCTAATCAAAGCAGTGTACAGCAGGAGTATGACATCTTGCAATTTGGACGTTATGCCTCTGTTGATACACCCCAAGATCGCATTCGCCTTTTTTGTCGCCGCATCACACCGGCGGCTCATATTCAATTTACGGCCCACCCATAACCCGAGATCCTGTTCATACACACGGCTGCCCAGAAGTGTATCCCCCATCCGGTATGCGTGTTCCTCATTTTTTGTTACCCAGAGGTTCCTCATTTTTGTGACCCAGATGTAGCCCTCGGATGGCAGAGTATGGGTCAACTTCCCATGACCACTTCCTATCCCAGAAGTCCCTGGGGCAGAAGACTCAGGAAAACGATGTCACAAGAGATTCCCCTCTGTGCCCTCCCAATCTGGCTTCCAGCATCTCAGGTCTGGAGCTTGTCTTTACGATCTGGGGCTGGCAGAGAGCCACGGGTTTGTGACTTGGCACAGCGGCCCACCCGCTTTTGCTGACCTGACGGTTCTTGGCATCTTTTAATCTCCCTGACCTCTGGAAAGTGCTGATCCCGTCCGGGAGTGAACCGGGCAGACATGCCCTCTTTGACTCCCCCCCCACACACACACTGGATTTTGATTCTGTGCAAAGGGCTGGCGATAAAGCCTATTAACGGACCGGGAAAGGTCCAGCAGTCCAAGAGTCTGCGGCTTGTTTTCCAATCGATAGGAACAACATTCAGCACTCCGTCACGTTCTGGTAGGTTCAGCAAAACAGCACGCCTCCTTGGCATCCAGAAGAACCCAGGTCCGGCGCCCTCAGCCTCTCCTGTTGAAAGGATTTCAGCTCGCTGGTCATCCTCCCTCTAAGCAGTGGAGTCTTGTGAGCTACTGGCATTAAAGTTGTGAGCGAGCAATTCGGCCACTGCGAGGTGGAGGAGGAGGAGGAGGAGAAGGAGGAGATTGGATTTATACCTCGCCTTTCACTCGGAGTCTCAGAGCGTCTTACAGTCTCCTTTCCCTTCCCCTCCCCACAACAGACACCCTGTGAAGTAGGCAGGGCTGAGAGAACTCTGACAGAAACTGTTTTTTTTTCAAGGACAGCTCTGATAGAACTGTGCCTTGCCCAAGGTCATCCAGCAGCTGCAAGTGGAGGAGTGGGGAATCAAACCCGGTCCTCCCAGATTAGAATCCGCGCGCTTAACCACGACACCAAACTGGCTCTCTCAAATCACTACACCAGACTGGCCCTCACACTGGCCAGGGATGAGTGAGATCTACCTGCAGGGGCCCAGTTGTATCCCATTCATGATTTCTCCACCATACCTACCCTGCCCAGCTGGGTTCTGTTCAACTGGAGAAGTAGGGATTAGGGGGACTTAGATTCCACCTGTCCACCCCCCCAAAAAAAAACCCTTTTCTGCATCAGCACATGCGGATGATGTTTTGGAATTTATTGCCAAGAAAGATTGAGGTTGCTATTCATTGTAATGCATTTTTAAAGGATTCAATGGGTTTAGAGAAGATTGGCTTGTCTCTGGCCTTTGCCACCATGAAAGAAAGAAAACCTACATGTTCAAAGGCATATATCAGGGGTGCCCAAACTGGTGCTTTTATCTGTTCTAAAACTACTGCTTATTTAATTGATATGCAGAGTACGTCATGCGAAATGCCGGCCTGGATGAATCACAAGCTGCAATTGAGATTGGCGGGGGGAACATCAACAACCTCAGATATGCAGACGAGACCACTCTAATGGCAGAAAGTGAAGAGGACCTAAAGAGCCTCTTGCTCAGGGTAAAAGAGGAGAGCGCAAAAGTGGGCTTGAAGCTCAACATCCAAAAAACTAAGATCATGGCATCCGGCCCCATCACTCCTTGGCAAACAGAAGGGGAAGTTGTGGAAGTAGTGACAAACTTCACGTTCCTGGGATCCAAGTTCACTGCAGACGGTGACTGCAGCCGGGAAATTAAAAGACGCCTGCTCCTTGGGAGGAAAGCGATGGCGAACCTAGACAGCATAATAAAAAGTAGAGACATCACCCTGCCAACAAAAGTCCGTATGGTCAAAGCGTTGGTATTCCCAGTAGTTATGTATGGCTGCGAGAGTTTGACTATAAGGAAGGCCGAGCGCCGAAAAACAAATTCTTTTGAACTATGGTGCTGGAGAAGACTCTTGAGAGTCCCTTGGACTGCAAGAAGATCAAATCAGTCAATCCTAAAAGAAATCCACCCTGACTGTTCCCTGGAAGGCCAGAGACTGAAGCTGAAGCTCAAATACTTTGGCCACCCAATGAGAAGGGAGCACTCCCTGGAGAAGACGACCCTGATGCTGGGAAAGACTGAAGGTCAAAGAAGATGGGGATGGCCAAGGATGAGATGGTCAGACAGTGTCATCGATGCAACATGAAATTAAGCAAACTCCGGAGCACGACGGAAGACAGGAAGGCCTGGCATGATGTGGTCCATGGGGTTGCAAAGAGTCGGACTCGACTGTGCGACTGAACAACAAAACCTACTGCTCTTTAATTTCATTGAGTGCCCATGAGTTCTGATATTGTGAGAAAGGAAGGAAAGTACTTCTTTCTCTACCTCCTCTATCCCATGCATAATTTTGCAAACCTCTGTAATGTCATCCCTGGATCGTTGTTTCTCCACGTTAAAGAGCCCTAACCTCTTTAACCTCAGGAGGTGGTGGCGGTTACAAGCATGGACAGCTTCAAGAGGGAACTGGATAAACATATGGAGCAGAGGTCCATCAGTGGCCATTAGCCACAAGGTATAGATAGGGACTCACAGGCTGGGGCAAGTGATGCTCTGTATTCTCGGTGCTTGGGGGGGGGCAACAGTGGGAGCGCTCCGAGTGCCCTGGCCCCACTGCTGGACCTCCTGATGGCACCTGGTGTTTTTGGCCACTGTGTGACACAGAGTGTTGGACTGGATGGGCCATTGGCCTGATCCGACACTGGCTTCTCTTATGTTCTTATGGATAAACATATGGAGCAGAGATCCATCAGTGGCTATTAGCCACAAGGTATAAAGAGGAAGTCTCGCTCTGGGGCAAGGGATGCTCTGTATTCTTGGTGCTTGGGGGGGCAACAGTGGGAGGGCCTCTAATGTCCTGGCCCCACTGCTGGACCTCTTGAGGGCACCTGGTATTTTTGGCCACTGTGTGACACAGAGTGTTGGACTGGATGGGCCACTGGCCTGATCCAACATTGGCTTCTCTTATGTTTTTATGTTCTTAACCTTTCTTCGCAGGGAAGGTATTCCACCCCCTTCATCATTTCAGTTGCCCTTTTCGGCACCTTTCCCAAAACTATATCGACAGCCACTGATGGGAGTCAAACGGCCATTTGGTCTAATCCAGCAGGCCGTTCCCAGACTTCTGTCTCCACAGAAAGGTCCAGAGGGCAAGACTCATTGTCTTAGACCGGCATAAGTCAGCCAGCTCCCATCTCCTTTATTGTGCCTTCTCCAGTTTACGCCAGCTGGGCCGGGTCCATAATCACCGACGGATCGAGTCTGTTAGCAGAGAAGGTTTGGAATATTTATTTAGTTTTGCCTGTGCTGTGGTTTCTGCAGGTTTAAGTCAGAACCTCCAGAGTGGGAAATGATCTTCGGAATGGAAAAAAAACACACACACACAAACACAAACAGGCTTAATTGTGGCGGATGGCGAAAGAACAACAAGAGACAGGATAATGACTGGAAATGAGGCAGAGCACATCCCAAGGAGTCATGTGAAGGCATAATTGGTGCTTATTCATCCGCCGATATCATGTGACCTGGAGGGGGGGGAACACGAGGGACTTCTGAAGTGCCCTTCTGTTGCAACGTGATAAGCAGAAGAGCAATTTCCAACGTTGTCCGTTCCCCCTGCCCCGCAGAGATTGGTTAGGATGGAAATGTCCACATCGGCTTCAGTGTCCGTTTAGTGTCCCTTTGATGCACCAGACATGGGATGGCAGTTCTATGGCTGAGCTGACACGGCGAGTAATGAAACGTGGAGTTGGCTGCCAGAGGATGTAGGGATGGGCCACAGGCACAGGCAGCTAGAACAGGGGATTTGACAGATTCATGGAGAGGACTATCAGTGGCTACTAGCCGTGGTGGCTGAGGGACGCATCCTTTGAATTCCAGAGCCAGGAGGCAATATCAGGGGAAGGTCTCAGCCTCTGTGCCCTGTTGTTGGCCCTGTAGAGGAACTGGATGGCCACTTTGTGATACAGGAGGCTGGACAAGATGGACCCTCCCTGGCCTGATCCAGCAGGGCTCGTCTGAGGTTCTTATCAGGGGAAGGCCTTGGCCTCTCTGCCCTGTTGTTGACCCTCCAGAGTAACTGGCTGGCCCCTGTGTGAGACGGGAGGCAGGACTGGATGGACCCTCCCTGGTCTGACCCAGCAGGGCTCTTCTGAGGTTCTTATCAGGGGAAGGCCTCGGCCTCTCTGCCCTGCTGTTGGCCCTCCAGAGGAACTGGTTGGCCCCTGTGTGAGACAGGATGCTGGACTGGATGGACCCTCCCTGGTCTGACCCAGGCAGGGCTCTTCTGGTGTTCTTCTCAGGGGAAGGCCTCGGCCTCCATGCCCTGTTGTTGGCCCTCCAGAGGAACTGGCTGGCCCCTGTGTGAGACAGGATGCTGGACTAGATGGACCCTCCCTGGTCTGACCCAGCAGGGCTCCTCTTATGTTCTTCTCAGGGGAAGGCCTCGGCCTCTCTGCCCTGTAGTTGGCCCTCCAGAGGGAATGACTGGCCACTGTATGAGACAGGAGGCTGGACTGGATGGACCCTCCCTGGTCTGATCCAGCAGGGCTCTTCTGAGGTTCTTATCAGGGGAAGGCCTCGGCCTCACTGCCATGTTGTTGGCCCTCCAGGGGAACTGGCTGGCCACTGTGTGAGACAGGAGGCTGGACTAGATGGACCCCTGGCCTGATCCAGCAGGGTTATCCTGAGGTTTTTATTAGGGGAAGGCCTCGGCCTCCATGCCCTGCTGTTGGCCCTCCAGAGGAACTGGCTGGCCCCTGTGTGAGACGGGAGGCTGGACTAGAGGGACCCTCCCTGGTCTGACCCAGCAGGGCTCTTCTGGTGTTCTTCTCAGGGGAAGGCCTCGGCCTCTCTGCCCTGTTCTTGGCCCTCCGGAGGAACTGGCTGGCCACCGAGTGGGACTGGATGCTGGACTAGATGGACCACTGGTCTGATCTAGTGGGGCTCTTCTGAGCTTCTTCTGAATTAAAACAGAAAGAGGGCATTTCATTAATGATTCCACCCCCCCGTCCAAGTGAGATCTTTTTTGCACATTTCCTCAAACAGCGGGGGAGGGGCCGCCAGGAGAAGGCATGCTATCCCACCCACGTTCGGGTGACCTCCCCGCATGGGACAGAAGCATTCTTGCATTGTGATCCCTTTACTACCCTGCAACCATTACATTCCACCTCTGTTTGTCTCTCCCCTCGATAACACTGTTTGTCTCTGGCCTTGATAACCATGTGGGGTCACCATGAGTCGGCTGTGTCTTGACCGCACTTTCGGCCACCAAGGGATAACAGAAGTAGATTACAAGGGGAAAGCAAGCATCTTTGCAAAGAGTCTTTGAAAAGAATTCCTGGCACTGCTGAAGATGGTCTGGTATGAACAAAATATATACAGACCATAGTTCCCCCTAAACTGTGAGCTAGGCTCACAGATTTTTAGCCTCCGGCTCACACATTTTTGTCCTAGCTCAGGAAGGAGGGCTCCGGAGCAAACTGATTTATGCAGCAGCCAAATTGCTCGCTCACAACTTTAATGCCAGCTGCTCACAAAGTAGAATTTTTGCTCACAAGACTCCACAGCTTAGAGGGAGCATTGCTACAGACGTGTGCTAGATGCCCAGAGAATACTGCGATGACAAAAGAGATTAGATTAAAGCCAGAACATCGTTTAGTGTCTGGTCATGAAAAACAACGACTTATTCCTTCATAGAAAAATTACAAAGGTCGATCAAATTACACATAGCAGTCTGCTCCAAACTCTCTCAGTCAATATCCTTCTAACAGGCTTGTATTCTCAAAAGAAGAAGAAGAAGAGAAGAGATTAGATTTATACCCCGCCCTTCACAACTCAAAGGTGTCTCAGAGCGGCTTACAAACTCCTTTCCCTTCCCCTCCCCACAACAGACACCCTGTGAGGTAGGTGGGGCTGAGAGAGCTGTGACAGAAATGGCTGTTTTTCAAGGACAGCTCTTGTCAGAACCATGGCTTGCCCAAGGTCATCCAGCAGGTGCGAGTGGAGGAGTGGGGAATCAAACCTGGTTCTCCCTGGTTACACCAAACTGGCTACACCAAACTAGCTACACCAAACCACTACACCAAACTGGCTACACCAAACCACTACACCAAAAGCAGTCTGCTCCAAATCCAATCTCTCTTTCAACACTTATTCCAGATATTTAAGTGTTTCAGACCTCTGGTCTTTCCTCAGGAACAAATCTATAAACACAGAATTCCAGTGATATTACATTGAAATTACACTATATTACATTGGTTTATCAGTCTCTATAAAATAAAGTGAGAATAAAAGTTGACAAGTAAATCCATCTTACCCTATATAGGAATCTCACATTCAATGTTACCTTCAAGTTGACACATTCATTGATTCTAAAGATATATTAATAACAGTCACTATATAGAATTAACTGGTTGTTTTTCATTAAAGGTAAAGGTTTCCTTTGCTCGAAAGCTAGCCGAATCCAACTCTAGGGGCAGTGCTCCTCTCCGTTTCCAAGCCGAAGAGTCAGCGCTGTCCAACGATGTTTCCGTGGTCATGTGACCAGCATGAGTAGATGCTGAGGCGCACGGAATGCTGTTACCTTCCCACCAAAGCGGTACCTATTTATCTACTTGCAATTTCTTGCTTTCGAACTGCTAGGTTTTCATTAGGTTTCCCTTGCTTGAAAGCCAGTTGAATCGGACTCTAGGGATGCGGTGCTCATCTCCGTTTCCAAGCCGAAGAGCCAGCGCTGTCCAAAGACTTCTCTGTGGTCATGTGGCTGGCATGACTAGACGCCGAGGCGCACGGAACACTGTTACCTTCCCACCGAAGTGGTCCCTTTTTATCTACTTGCAATTTCTTGCTTTCGAACTTGTTGTTGTTGTTCAGTCGCACAGTCGAGTCCGACTCTTTGCGACCCCCTGGACCAGATCACGCCAGGCCTTCCTGTCTTCCACCGTCCTCTGAAGTTTGCTCAATTTCATGTTCGTTGCATCTATGACATTGTCATAGATGCTTTCGAACTACCACACAGTAAATGATGTTATGGCTTTAATCTAGTCTCTC
This sequence comes from Gekko japonicus, assembly GCF_001447785.1. Lineage (NCBI taxonomy): Eukaryota > Metazoa > Chordata > Lepidosauria > Squamata > Gekkonidae > Gekko > Gekko japonicus. The sequence goes on from NW_015165351.1 coordinate 118,826, forward strand.
TCATCGTTGTATTGCTCTGTGGGCATCTAACACACGTCTGCATATATTTTCTCATTCCAGACTGCCTTGGGATTGTGTGTGATTCTTGTGGACTGCTGAAGATGACCACTTATTATTTTTTTTAAAGCTGCCATTTTGACATAGCCCAAGTCAAAACCGTGGCCGGCTTGTCATGTTCTGGCAGATTCTCGGACAGTGCAGGAAGGAATCTTCCACCGGGATAGCCCAAGGTAATTAGTCCTAAACAGCTGTAATGTTTTATTGACCAGGTGAGCTCATTCCTTATCAGCTCTCCTCTCTCCCCCTCTCCTTTCTGTGTGGAATAGATAATGGTTCTCTATTGATCCTGCCTTTAATGGCTAGCTGGAGATAAGGACATTTATCTACGGCTTAGCCTCAGCAGGGGAGGGCTTCTTAAGGCCCCAACTGCCTGCATCCAAAGGAAGGCGGAGCATTCACTTCGAGATCTCCCAGAGATGTGGGGAGTGCCAGAAGACGTATGGCGACTCTGTAGCGTTTTCTAGGCCAGAGATATTCAGAGGTGGTTAGCCATCGCCTGCTTCCGTGTAGCCACCCTAGATTTCCTTGGCGGCCTCCCACCCAAATACTCACTAGGGCTCACCCCGCTTAGCTTCCAAGACTGAGCAAGCCCGCACCATCTCGATAGAGCAAGATGGGTCACCGTCGGGGTCATTTCCTGCAGGAGCGCACAGGAGCGGAGCTCCGGCAGTAAAGAGCCCAGGGGGCGGGCACATGCAACAAGCCCCGCCCCCTGCTCCCAGCAGCCCTCAGTCAGAGCAAGAAGCAGCCAGGGAAGCTGCAGAGCCCCCCCCCCCAGTTCCCCAGTCCAAAACAGTCCAGTGGCACCTTTAAGACCAAGTTTTATTCAGGTACAAGCCCTCCCTCCTCTGTGAGGATAGATCTGCACGTTCCCCCCCCCCCAATAGCTAGCAATCCAAAACAGTCCAGTGGAGCCTGACCGGTGGGTGTTGCCTTCTGGCAAACTTCCGGTGATGTCAGGGGGTGTGGCATATGCAAATAAGTTGTGCTAATGAGTTATGTTAATGAGCTCCCGCACCTTTTTCTATGAAATGACCCCTGGTCGCCATGTTAGGCTGCAATCACACACCATAAATAATGTACTTTAAATCCACTCTCCCTGCACTTTTCCAACTGGTTTTTGCTAGTTCACACAGTACAATCCAGTCGGAAAGTGCACTGAAAGTGGATTGGGAGGGCATTATTTAGTGTGCGCGAACTCAGCCTTCGTCTGTCTTCAGCAGTAGAAAAGAGCCAGAATCCAGCAGCACTTTCAGGACTAACAAAATTTGCAGCCTTCGTGAGTCACCTCTCAGGTCTTCAGATCACAAAAGCTCCTGCCCCGCCACAACTTTTGTTAGTCTTTAAGGTGCTTTAAGGAGCTGCGGTGGCTCAAGTGGTTAAGACACTGAACTGCAGGCTGTGGAAGGTCAGTAGTTCAGCAGTTCGAGACCCGGGTGCCGCAAGATGGAGTGAGCTCCCATCTCTAGTATGAGCATCGCAACCCTAGAGTCGGACTTGACTGGCTTTAGAGCAACGAAACCTTTACCTTTACCTTTTAAGGTGCTACTGAAGAGAAGAAGAGATTGGATCTATACCCTGCCCTTCACTACCCAAAGGAGTCTTAGAGCAGCTTACAAACTCCTCTCCCTTCCCCTCCCCACAACAGACACACCCTGTGAGGTAGGTTGAGCTGAGAGAGCTCTTGCAGAAATGGCTCTTTTTCAAGAACAGCTGTGCCAGAACTATGGCTTGCCCAAGGTCATCCAGCCAGGTGCAAGTGGAGGAGTGGGGAATCAGACCCGGTTCTCCCAGATTAGAGTCCACGCTCTTAACCACGACACCAGACTGGCTCTGAGAAGAGATTGGATTTATGCCCCGCCCTTCACTACCCGAAGGGAGTCTCAGAGCAGTTTACAAACTCCTCTCCCTCCCCCTCCCCACAACAGACACCCTGTGAGGGAGGTGGGGCTGAGGGAGCTCTTGACAGAAACGGCTCTTTTTCAAGAAGAGCTCTAACAGAACTATGGCTTGCCCAAGGTCATCCAGCAGCTGCAAGTGGAGGCGTAGGGAATCAAACCCGGTTCTCCCAGATTAGAGTCCGCACTCTTAACCACAACACCAAACTGACTCTACTGGGGTCTTGCTCTTTTCTATCGTTGCATTCTATCTGTGTCTGAAGAAGTGAACCGTGACTCACGAAAGCTCCTCCCCTGCCACAAATCTTGTTCGTCTTTAAGGTGTGCCTGGACTTTTGCTCTTTTCCACTGTACCATCTAAGTTGGGGCAACCGATTGATTTCGTGGAGGAGAGAACCATCAAATCACAGCTGAGTTATTAATTAATTAATTTATGGCTTCCCCATGGGGCTTTCTAGGCCAGAGGTGAACAGAGGTGGTTAGCGATTGCCTGTCTTGGCATTAGGGATGTGCATTGGGCTATCTCCGTTCCAAATATATATCCAAAAAATATCTTACTGGTATTTTCTGGATCTATTCAGGTCTCTGGATGGTACCTGGGATCACCCCAGATATTGGGAAATGGGTCCAGAAAAATCTCAGAAATATTCAGGAGTGAGTGAATTTGAATGAATGAATTTATTATTACAGCGCATAGCCAGCAATATAAAACCATACCTACAAATATTTACCATATAAATAAATTACAATGTCAACAATATCCAGATGGTAAATCTATTAAGATAAGACAAGGTTAAAGAAAAGTAGAATTGTACAAGCGTTTTTAGCACTAAAACCAAAAGTACGTTGTAATGTTGGACAAAATTTAGTCTTAAAAAGGGTAAAATAACGAGAGTGAAAGAATTAATAAGATGAAAATCAAACAGCCCTAACCCAAATGGCTGCCTAAACGCTGATGAACATTTACAACCAAAACGCAGAATCTCGCTGATGTAGCGCTATATGATCAAAATTAGAAAGCAATTTCTCTATCTTATCCTGATCTGAGGAGCCAACCAAGAGAGGGTCAATAAATTTTGTGCGAGTTTCGTTATATAAAGGACACCTCAGGAACATATGTTCCTGAGATTCAATCTCCCCAGACGCACACATACATAGCCTCTCATTTCGGGGAGTTTTCTTGAATTTGCCCTCAAGAACTGCGGAAGGTAAGGCAGAGCATCTAGCCAGAGTATGCGCCCTCCTAAGTTTATTTGACTCCGAGACAGATAAATATGAAGCTTGAGCAACAATATATTTGCTACTATATGGCGCTATAAAAGCAGGGGTCGCCTGTAAGTCCAGTTGGCGTGAGTGAGTGAATATTGTGAGCCAGTGTTTTAACTCTCCCAGGACTGTTTTTATTTTTCCCTTTTATTTTTTCTCTGCATCTGTTTCTTCCCAGGGTTTGGTATCGGCTTGCCAGTTTGGTTTGGCTTTGATTATGTTTTATTGGGCTGACTACATTGCGTGATTTGCTGCAGTCACTTTAAATCGGGTTTGCAGTGGATTCTTGGGTTCGACGTTGCCTTTGATTCCTGGGTTGGTTTGCACATTGCTTCAGATTCTCTGGTTTTACATGTTGGAGGGCTTGCAACAGCATCGACCGGGAGGATTCTCTGGGTGGACAGTATGTTGGATTCTCGGGTTGTACATCTGTTGTGTTCAGCTTGCCACACTGTTGGCTCTGTCTGCTCTGAGAGGCTTTTGGCCAGGGGTTACTTTGCTGGCTCTTGTGTCTTTGGCTATTCTTTGCCATGTAGAAAGCATGGAATTCAAACCCAACCCCCCCTTAGGAAACAATGGGAAATGGCTAGGGGCACCTTGTTCAGGTGCCAATTGGACTGAGACGGGGTGGCAGAACTACGGCTCGAGAGCCACATGTGGCTCTTTCACAGATATTGTGCGCCTCCCAGCAGGTTGGCTGGGGAAACGAAAGGAAGGCATGCCTCCCTGGTTGGTCTTCCCTTCCCCTGGCTTTCCTTCCACCTCTCCCTCCCCCATCTTATCCCTTCCTTCCTTCCTTCCTTCCTTCCTTCCTTCCTTCCTTCCTTCCTTCCTTCCTTCCTTCCTTCCTTCCTTC
>NW_015165351.1:123534-125395 GCF_001447785.1 Gekko japonicus
CTCCCCTCCCCCCATCTAAAGTTAAATATCATTATCAATAGCTGCTTTTACCCTTTTGCTTTTATTTTTGGCAGACTCGTTTAATGTTAATAAAAAAGCAAATTTGCATGTTTCCCAATGAAAACGCGTGGATTATATTTGCTCACGTCTTGTGGCTCTCAAATATCTGACATTTATTCTATGTGGCTCTTACGTTAAGCAAGTTTGGCCACCCCTGGACTAAGAGATCCAATTGGCTTGAAATTTGGGGGTTATTTAAAAGGCAGGCACCAGCTACCCTACTGAAATTTTGGCACAATCTGTCCCAAGACAGCCCCCCCGCGCCCGAAAGATTCCACAGAGGGAATGACGGAGCTGGATAATATTGGCATGATGAGAAAAACCTGGACCTGAACAGCAAACTGGCATTTGGAACCTGGATAACCAAGAATACTGATACCAATCAATCAATCAATCAGACAGTGCTGGGGTTAAGAGATGTAACCTTGACAGCAAAAGCCGGACGCTTTTCTGTTCACATACCGACAGAACATTAGATGTACACTTGCCGATGACTAATACAGCTGCCGTTTTAGCAAGCGCCGAGTTTGGCTGAATGCTGGCCAACATCACCAGGCGATTGTAAAAAACCCCCCAACACAATCGCATACATGGCTGAGTGCTCTAAACCACTTTGCGCACGATACCTCCGTAATCTATGCAAAGTGCTTCTGAGTGTATGGCACCTTGTATAAATGCCGAGCATTATAATAAGTGTTAGATTCACTGCCTGTGCTATTAAGTTAATACAACGATAGATTCTCCAGTATCCCTGCAGTTCCGGGCCACTGGGATGGGAAGGCGACAACCGCAGGGCCTTGCGGAATGGGAGACAGCATTTCAGGGGGGAATTGAGGTACCGGCCAACCATCTTCAACAGCACCCACTCAGCAGGGTTTAGGTTCTAGCAGAAGCTGCCCCCTGCTGAAGCAGCTAACCTGCACAAAGATCTTCTCAGCAGACCCACTCATGGGTTATGGAAAAATATACGACACTGTGTATAATAGCTGTTGGGTTAGCATCGGAAAAGGAGTACGACAAGGATGGCACATTGTCCCTTGGCTATTTTATTGATATGCAGAGTTGTTGTTGTTCAGTCGCACAGTCGAGTCCGACTCTTTGTGACCCCATGGACCAGATCCTGCCAGGCCCTCCTGTCTTCCGCCGTCCTCTGAAGTTGGCTCAATTTCACGTTCATTGCATCGATGACACTGTCTAACCATCTCATCCTTTGCCGTCCCCGTCTTCTTTGACCTTCAACCTTTCCCAGCATCAGGGTCTTCTCCAGTGAGAGCTCCCTTCTCATTGGGTGACCAAAGTATTTGAGCTTCAGTTTCATTATCTGGCCTCCCAGGGAACAGTCAGGGTTGATTACTTTTAGGATTGACTGATTCGATCTCCTTGCAGTCCAAGGGACTCTCAAGAGTCTTCTCCAGCACCATAGTTCAAAAGAATCTATTCTCCGGCGCTCGGCCTTCCTTATAGTCCAACTCTCGCAGCCATACATGACTACTGGGAATACCATTGCTTTGACCATGCGGACTTTTGTTGGCAGGGAGATGTCTCTACTTTTTATCATGCTGTTTAGGTTCGCCATCGCTTTCCTCCCAAGGAGCAGATACGCAGAGTACATCATGCGAAATGCCGGCCTGGATGAATCAAAAGCCGGAATCGAGACTGCCGGGGGAAAAGATCAACAACCTCAGATATGCAGACAAGACCACTCTGATGGCAGAAAGGGAAGAGGACCTCAAGAGCCTCTTGCTAAGGCTGAAAGAGGAGAGCACAAAAGTTGGCTTGAAACTCACCATCCAAAAAACGA
>NW_015165351.1:125683-126858 GCF_001447785.1 Gekko japonicus
AAGAAGAAGAAGAGATTGGCTTTATACCCCGCCCTTCACTTGGAGTCTCAGAGCGGCTTACAAACTCCTTTCCCTTCCCCTCCCCACAACAGACACCCTGTGAGGTGGGTGGGGCTGAGAGAACTCTGACACAAACTGCTCTTTTTCAAGGACAGCTGTGTCAGAGCTTGTGACTGACCCAAGGTCACATCAGCAGGTGCGAGTGGAGGAGCGGGGAATCAAACCCGGTTCTCCCAGATAAGAGTCCGCACACTTAACCACTACACCAAACTGGCTGTGAGAGCTGAACTATTAGGCCAAGCGCTGAAGAATAGATTCTTTCGAATTATGGTGCTGGAGAAGACTCTTGAGAGTCCCTTGGAGTCAATCCTCAAAGAAATCAACCCTGACTGCTCCCTGGAAGGCCAGATAATGAAGCTGAAGCTCAAATACTTTGGCCACCCAATGAGCAGGGAGCACTCATTGGAGAAGACCCTGATGCTGGGAAAGATTGAAGGTCAAAGCAGTCAGGGACGGCAAAGGATGAGATGGTTAGACAGTGTCATAGATGCAACAAACGTGAAATTGAGCAATCTTCAGAGGCCAGCAGAAGACAGGAAGGCCTGGCATGATCTGGTCCATGGGGTCACGAAGAGTCGGATTCGACTGTGCGACTGAAGAACAACAACAACAATTTCACTATTAGATTTCTGCTGTTCTCCACTTTTTTTAAAGATTCCCCTACTATTATATAAATATTGGTGTCAAGTATTATGAAACATCGGTTTCACCAAAACAATATATCAAAGTGCAGGCTTACAGTATGTCCAAACATCCAAACAGCACCTTGCCAGTTTCACAAGCACCAGTCCCAGGGGACTCTAGTAATTTCCCCGTTATCCGATACAGTCTTTTTCGAGGACAGTGATGTACACACAGGACATAAGATGCAATAAATACCCTTCGTGAGTATACGACTCTTAAAACAGCAAATAGCAGCATATTTTCTAGTGTCCCATTGGAGCCCTTGCGGCAGACATAATAACTTATCTAGGAGAACATCTCTCTCAAGTTCTATCAGGCAGCCACTGAGTTTCCAGCTTGGTGTAGTGGTTAAGAGCGGCGGACTCACAGGGTGTCTGTTGTGGGGGAAGAGGAAGGAAAGGATATATAGGCAAGCTGGAACGTGTCCAGAG
>NW_015165352.1:0-1113 GCF_001447785.1 Gekko japonicus
CACACACTTGCAAGAGAGGAGGGGACAGCATCATCTCCGCTCTGAGCAACCAGGGCCAGATCAACAGCTCCAAACTTTCTTAAAGCTTCTGCACCACGGAGACAAGCCCCTTCCCCTACTTCAACTGGCGAAAAAGTTCACTTCCGCTTGAGGGTATTTTGGAGTGCCTCAAGAAACCACAGCTCAAGATCAGCGTGAGAAGCCCACCCTCAGAGAGGCAGGGAGCATACATCTCAGTCAGCTGCCAGAGCCACCCAAAGTTCGAGGACCACGATCTTAAGGATGATAACTGGGTTATGACTGTGCTTGATTTGATTTGATGGGAGAAGGAGAACAAGCACGGACCCTTGTCAGCTCTTCCGTTTGCCGTGCAAAAGATACGGCCGCCGCAGACAACACATCATGCCAAAAAAGAGGCACAGAAGTCCCTGTCCCGCAATGGGGTGAAAAGGCAGTTCCTGATCATGGGAAGGAAAGCAATTTGGCACGCGCGCAGACACTTCCTGCGAGGCAAAATCTGCCAAGCCAAATCCAACTGTTATGCAAGCTGAATGGGAAAAACACAGCAAGATAGTCTTTACAGTCTCCTCTCTCTGGCCACTGGGAACAATTGTCCTCCCCCCACCTTCTCTAGTGTTCAATCTAGGACCGATGTGCTGTGCACTAAAACCCTCTCTGTGCTCAGCACTGAAGAGGCCACTCGCATTTGCTGAAATTCATCTGCATAACATACACTAGGACTCTGGACCATTTGGGGAAAGACTAAGGGAATAAAAGGAGCCAAATCAAGCAGGAGTCCAGCGGCACCTTAAACACTGACTGCGTTCAAGCTGGCATAAGCGGTTAGGAGTCAAAGCTTACCTCAGCAGATGCATGAACTTCTTATCTGTTAGGCAGATAGGTAAAGGTAAAGGTTCCCTTGCTCAAAAGCCAGTCGAAACCTACTCTAGGGTTGCGGTGCTCATCTCCATTTCAAAGCCGAAGAGCCAGCGATGTCCGAAGACGTTTCCGTGGTCATGTGGCCGGCATGACTAAACACCAAGGCACACGGAACGCTGTTACCTTCCCACCGAAGTGGTCCCTATTTATCTACTTGCAATTTCTTGCTTTCGA
>NW_015165352.1:2085-17409 GCF_001447785.1 Gekko japonicus
AAGAGCCAGCGCTGTCCGAAGACATTTCCGTGGTCATGTGGCCGGCATGACCAAGGCGCACGGAACGCTGTTACCTTCCCACCGAAGTAGTACCTATTTATCTACTTGCATTTTCTTGCTTTCGAACTGCTAGGTTGGCAGGAGCTGGAACTAGAGACGGGAGCTCACTCTGTCATGCAGCACCCAGGTCTTGAACTGCTGAATTACTGACCTTCCACAGCCTGCAGTTCAGTGTCTTAACCACTTGAGCCACCGCAGCAGATACATGTATACTAAAAAAAAATACCAACCACCATCAGGTCTCTGTGTGTGTGTGTGGGGGGGGATACAAAGAGTGGCACATTTACAACTAGATTACATCAAAAGAATTATCTGTTTACCCAATGTGGGTGAGAGGACCACTCCACCACTGCCAACAACGCTAACAAAAGTAGCAACAATTAGACAGAACTGGAATGGGTGCAGGGTAAAACATAAGAGGATGCATACAACTAAGAAATTATAAAGAGACAGCTACCCTAATTAACATCCACAATGGGAGGGCTGCTTCAGGATTCCAGCACCCATAGCAAGTGAGAAACCACAGGTTAAATCCCGACATAGACACATATTGTTGACGTTCTGGACAAGCACTTCACTGAGAACATCAAAGGCACGTGTCTGCCAGGTCTTAACGAATGCTGGCTGTTTGTCTTTGGCTATTGGTGACGGTATCTTGGGACAGCCCAACTCTGACAGGCTTTAATTCGTGCGGTTACCTCTCTGTACCTTTCAGTACCAGAGTGACCCTGAGGTATTTGAAGCAAACTTTTTAGGCAGGCTAGCTCGATAACAGCAGTTCGACCACCTTCAGCCAGGCACTACACCCTCAGAAAGGAGCAGACACTGGAAACCGGCCACCTCTGAGTTACCCATACAGAGTTTAAGAGACAGATCTGTCAGGCTGCCCTTGCGGTGGAGCTGTCAAACCCAGCCATACCAATATTTTATTTATTTATTTATTTAATTCCATTTCTATCCCGCCCTCCCCGCACGCAGGCTCAGGGCGGCTTACAGGGCACAAAGTGCTATAAAACAGATACACTAAAACAACAGAAGCTAAAAACATTCACACTCACAAGATACATGGAGGACTAAAATTGCACACTCTCCATTACGTGTCAGGAAGAGGTCCAAGATCGAAATCAGAAGGGGGATGGTATGAGCCATGACGTTCCAATTTCTCACCAGCATACCCCGACGGTCCTGCTCCGCATATATGCGGTGGTGGTAGTGGCGTTTGGCTTTCATTAGACCTAGATGCAGATCACACACCCGCCTCAACAGCAAACCAGGTGACACAGGCGTAAGTGGCCTGCCCACTGGGAGGAGCCCCATAGGGTCGCCTGTCAACTATGGAAGGCCAACAAAGAACCAGCTCCCTCCCATGGGCCTCTCCGCTAGCGTTCACAAAATTCAGCATCTAAACACAGCACAGGACCTCAGCCTAACATGACACCAACAAAGGCTCTACTAGCTGTGGCCAGAGGGATTCTAGAGCAGGAAGCAGGTTGTCTTCTGAAATGACCTGAAGAAAGAGGGGGGGCACCAAGGCAAAACAAAGAGAAAGAAACAAAATGGTGCAGAGGGAATGGAATATTTAATAGTTATACAGTCCCTCGGCATTTCACATACAGTTTCATCAGGGGGAATCTTTCAGATTCTTTCTTGATCCATTGCCATACAAACACTGGAGTAACGAAAAAGAAGCTGAAAGGTTCCCCCTGACAAAGTTAGATACGAAACGCCTAGGGCAGTGGTGGCGAACCTATGGCATGGGTGCCAGAGATGGCACTCAGAGCCCTCTCTGTGGGCACCCGTGCCATCGCCCCAGCCAGGCCCAGACCATCATTAAAGTGTCAAATTCTCAGCCAAGTAATTTTAAGTAAATGAAAGCAATTGGGATTGCTTTCCTTACTTTGTTTGGATCATCTTAAGTTAATGTATGAGTCGTTTTTTCTAAAGCAAAACCTCAGTATTCAGGTTAAATTGTCGTGTTGGCACTTTGCAATCAATAAGTGGGGTTTGGGTCGCAGTTTGGGCACTCGGTCTCGAAAAGGTTCACCATCACTGGCCTGGGGGCTGTGTACTATTGAATATTCCATTCCCTCTGCACCATTTTGTTTCTTTTTCTTCCTGCTCACATGACTGTTCCATCTGACCTGACTGGTTCAAGATGTCCCTCACAGAAGCTTGGTGCTGCAATCACTGCTTGACATCACCTGCCTCCTGGACACACAGGCTCACGTGGAATATGACAAACCAACTGGGCAACAACGCTCATCATTTGCCACCACACAAAAGAGAGGGCAAGCGGCCCACTGATCCTCAGCAACTTGAAACAGGATGAGACGTCAGTATCACATGCACTCTAGCACCTTATTTGTCAACACCGTCTGCTTAGATTACAAGTTTCACAGGTACCCAAACAAATAGTCCTAACAAACAATCTCCATTCCCAGACAGAGATTGTTGTCATGTCAAAAGACAAACTTCCTCCTGCTCCAGAATCTCTTGCCTAGGAAGAAATCTAACCAGGGTTTACAGAGCCATTGTTGGTGTCTTATTTAGATGCTGATGCAGAAGGGAAAGCACACCCACCTGTCTCTGACCACAAGCCTGCCACAAGAGCCAGTCTTCTGCACAGGAGTGTTAGTCTCTGGACATCCACCCTGGCTTTCCAGGGGCCATTTCAACACTGCTCCACTCCTAGCTGTGTGGTCCAATAAGAAGAGTTCAGAGAGCCAGCGTGGTGCAGCAGTTAAGAGCAACAGACTCTAATCTGGAGAACCGGGTTCGATTCCACACTCCTCCACATAAAACCAGCTGGGGGACCTTGGGTCAGTGACAGCCAATGTTCCCTCTAAGCCATGGAGTCTTGTGAGCAAAAATTCCACTTTGTGAGCGACTGGCATCAAAGTTGTGAGCGAGCGACTTGGCTACTGCATAAATTAGGTTACTCTGGAGCCCTCCTTCATGAGCTAAGACAAAAATGTGTGAGCCGGAGGCTAAAGAACTGTGAGCTAGCTCACACTAACTCAGCTTAGAGGGAACACTGGTGACAGCTCTTTCAGAGTGATCTCAGCCCCCCCAAATAAGCCTAACACATCACTTTAGTGGGGCAAGAAGATCAAATCAGTCAGTCCTAAAAGAAATCAACCCAGACTGTTCCCTGGAAGGCCAGATACTGAAACTGAAGCTCAAATACTTTGGCCACCCAATGAGAAGGGAGCACTCCCTGGAGAAGACCCTGATGCTGGGAAAGATTGAAGGTCAAAGAAGACGGGGACGGCAAAGGATGAGATGGTTAGACAGTGTCATCGATGCAACGAACATGAAATTGAGCCAACTTCAGAGGACGGTGGAAGACAGGAAAGCCTGGCGTGATCTGGTCCATGGGGCTGCGAAGAGTCGGACTCCACTGTGCGACTGAACAAAACAAACAAACACTAAACGGCTAGAACGTAAGGCAGCCAGACAATCTCCAGGTCTCCTGGCTATACTACACACAATGCACAACAACAACAACCACCCAACCAGAGTTCCAATCAGAACAGCGGTTCTCAACTGGTGCTATAAACAAACAGGCCAGGTAGACACAGCATTATCGTTAGCAGCAGCAAGACCTCCCTCTCCTCCACCAACTCCTGGGTTCCTCCTCAAGCGGGCCCTGCCGTCTCCTGACAACCCACCCGCCCATGGTCATGGTTCACCCGCGGCCTCCTTCCTGTTCGCTGCAACAGAGCGCCTGCAGGCACATCTGTCCTGGGGGCGACTGGCTCTTACCGTGGTTGGACCCGGGCTCTCTTGGACAGAAAGAGACTAAGAGGCGGCGAACCAACGGGGCAGAAAGCCTGGCTCAAGCCCCGGGCGCGCACGCGCAGACACACACCCCACGCTCCATCGCCAACACTCCACGCAACAATAACATCCGCCGCCCCCGCCCCCCCGGAATGCACCCACTTCCCTGGGGAGCCCGAGGAAGGCCGGGAAACTGGGCCAGAGAAGACCACAGGCCTCGCCCTCCCTTCTAAAGTGCGAAGAGCCCCCCGACCCCCCTCTACCCCGCCATTTCCCTTCAGCCAAATCGGGCGCAGCAGACCGGAATGTACCGCCCGGGCCACCGTCCCAGCTTTAGGCCGCAAATACTCCCCCCCCCCCCCCCCGCCCGGACCCCCCCCCCCCCGGCCGAGGCCGCTCGCTGACCTGTTTCCCTTCCTGTTTCTTCGGGGGAGAGTCCGGGAGCCCCTCAGCCGCTCCCATCGGCCGCCCCGATCGTCTCCCACCTCCACCTGCGTCACGGCTCTTCACCAAAGAGAGCCGTTGGCAGGGCCCCGCGTCCTCCGATTGGACGCTTCCTACGCCAGTCAAAAGCGTCAGGCTAGCGTCGCCTCATTGGCTGAGGAAGGGAAAGGGCGGGAAGTCACGTGCCCGGTCTCTCTCATGCAACCGAGGTCCTAGAGATGGTTGGAGGGAGGCACCGAGGGTGGACCGGCCTTCTGGTTGGCGGAGGTTGCTGTCAGTCGATGGCTCAGGGAAGGCAAGGCGGAAGCGGCCGGTAGGTTGGTTGAACGGGAAGCATCATGGAGGTGGAGGAGGCGGCGGCGGGTGAGTGACACGCGCGTGCTCGGAGATGTCCCGGCTCCTCTGCCTTTAACGTCAGATCGGCAGGCGGGAATTCAACAGGTGAAGCCCGCGTCGCGCATCCCTGCAGTTGAATTTCTGTCTTGCCGTCGGTAAAGGCACGGGAGGCGCGTGGTGCGGGGGCAAAGATGAAGGAGGCGAGCACTTTTCTTGCGGCTAACCTTGCATTCGAGGTTATCGTTGTAGCCCTGGCAGTGCACACGTTACAGAGAATGCACGTGTAATCCATGGACAATGTACACATAAGCCTGTTTCGCTTGTTATAATTTTGGCATGCTTTCCTCCCATACCTGTACAGCATTGTGCATGCATGATCAGTTCTCTCCGTATACACGATGGGTGGTTTTGAACGAGCAGTGAAAAAACGCCCCGCAGCCCCAGTTTTGATACGTGGACACACACTGTCAATAAACTGCGTGCAGCGGAGCTCAAGAATATACCCGTTTTTCTATTCACACTCTATTGCAAACGTGTATATCGACAGGATCAGGCGTATTGCATTCTTCCAGAGGCGAAAGGGTCCCCAGATTCCTTGTGACTAAAAAGTTATTTTTCTTTCTTTGTAGGCATGCACAGGGTGGTTTTTGCTAGAGTCCATATAGGGGAGGGCAGTATTCATGGTTTAAACTTTAAACCAACCTTTTCCTAGATATCAGTTGCCAATTTCATTTTTTTAATGAATGCATAAAGGTAAAGGTTCCCTTGCTTGAAAGCCAGTCGAGTCCGACTCGAGGGTTGCGGTGCTCATCTCCGTTTCCAAGCCGAAGAGCCAGAGCTGTCCGAAGACGTTTCCGTGGTCATGTGGCCGGCATGACAAAACACCAAGGCGCACGGAACGCTGTTCCCTTCCCACCGAAGTGGTACCTATTTATCTACTTGCAATTTCTTGCTTTCGAACTGCTAGGTTGGCAGGAGCTGGAACTAGAGATGGGAGCTCACTCCGTCATGCGGCACACTCGGGTCTCGAACTGCTGAACTACCAACCTTCCACAGCCTGTAGTTCAGCGTCTTAACCACTTGAGCCACCGCAGCTCAATGAATGCATAAGGGCTGTTTATTGCAGATGGAGGCACACAAATTCGGGAGGCATGTGCATTCACTGGAATGTGTACAGGACTCACAAACATATGTTCCTGATCATGGGGATGGAGCTGTGGTGTGTATTCTTCCTACAGTGTGTGCACTCTGCAGTCACAAAACCACAGCCTGGTTGGGAAGCTGGGCCAGTGCACTTGTGCTGCTCCCATTCGGTGCCTATCATAATCAACATGTGCTTCCTCTGTACAGAACTATCAAGTCCAGGATGCTGGTCTGTGATGATAAGGACTGTCAATTCTGACAGGCACCTGCGACCGCATCCCGCCTTGTAGTTCCTGCACATTGAGAAGTTCAGCCTTACTGTTGCAGTCACGTCAGAGAAACTAGCCCTGACCGATGTCTGTCTGCCAAGCAGTGCTTGTATACAATAGAAAATGTAGTTCTTTGTAGTGGATTTCATGACTATCTCACCCTTTTTTCTATCAGAAAACTCAAGTTGCCTTGGGCTGTAAATGTTTTAATTAATAAATAAATTAACTTAAGGCTGCGGTCCATCACCTTATTTAATTGATCCCAGGGTCCCCCCAAGTAGCTTGGGGCAGTACACATGGTTCCCCACCCCTTTATCCTCACAACAACCCTGTAAGTAGGTTATGTTGACAGGCCCCTGGTCAACCAGCCCTTGGAGTGGCATCATAACCTCACAATTGCAGGTTTTTGCCTTACTCTGTACGTTGGTCTCAAGACCGCAATAATAAACTAAAAAATGACAGGTTTGTTGGGAAGATAAAGTGGGGAGAAGGAAACCTGTATATGCTATCCTGAGCCCCTGGGAGGAAAGGAAGAGAGTAAATGTCTTTACTCCCTCCCCCCTTCCTGTGGGCTGAACTCCTATGTCTTGTTGGGTGTTCAAGGTGCCCGGCTTGTTCTGTGCTTCACCTGAGTGCAAGACGTGGGCATAACAACCCATCTGGCTATTAAATGGCTTCATTCTCCATTCATAACTGCTTGGGGGTGATGAGTAACAATGGGTGGTTTATTCGGCTTTTAAAATAACCACATAACCTAACTTGTAATTTATGCAGAGCTATCATTACCTCCCTGAAAAAATGTGACTGTACCCAGCAGTTTGGTACCAGGTGTTCAGAGTGTGGTTGGTATCTGATTTGCTCTGACTCTAGCACAGAAGTGTGCTTGCCTGTGGCACCAAACCTCCTGTTTACTTGTGCACGTGTGTTAAGTGCCGTCAAGTCGCTATGAATGAATGACCTCCAAAATGCCCTGTCATTAATACCTTTGCTCAGGCCTTGCAAACTGAGGGCCTTTGTGGCTTCCTTGACTGGGTCCATGCATCTCATGTTGGGTCTTCCTCTTTTCCTGCTGCCTTCAGCTTTTCCTAGCATGGTTATTTTTTCCAGTTTACTCATCACAGGAGCTGCGGTGGCTCAAGTGGTTAAGACGCTGAACTGCAGGCTGTGGAAGGTCGGTAGTCCAGCAGTTCGAGACCCGGGTGTGCCACATGACGGAGTGAGCTCCCGTCTCTAGTTCCAGCTCCTGCCAACCTAGCAGTTCGAAAGCAAGAAATTGCAAGTAGATCAATAGGGACCACTTCAGTGGGAAGGTAACAGCGTTCCGTGCGCCTTGGTGTTTAGTCATGCCGGCCACATGACCACGGAAACATCTTCGGACAGCGCTGGCTCTTCGGCTTGGAGACGGAGATGAGCACCGCAACCCTAGAGTCGGCTTCGACTGGCTTTCGAGCAAGGGAACCTTTACCTTACTCATCACATGTTTTTTAATAGCACTTCAACTCCCAATTACATGTCTAAAAATATTAGCCGTGAGCTCTGCAGCATTTTCTTTACATTTCCATTGAACTATAGCTATGATGGGGGGAAACAGTGCAGCTGGTTCTGGGTGCCAAAGGGAGCTGTCGACGGGTTTCTCTCCAGTGGTAGCCCCCGCTGGGCCATATGGCAAACTGATTTTGGTGAGGGGAGTTTCAAAACTGGTTTGTAGGTTGGTGGGGGGCTATTCAAATGAGGTGGGGGAAGCCACACGTTCCTCTTAGCAGCCTGCAAATCTCAGTGTCCAGAATCTTCAATAAAGGGGTCTTGCTTGGGCGAGGTTTGGCAAAGGAAGGACGATCACAAGAGTTCATTAAATCAGCATTTTTCATATATGATATTTCAAGCAGAACGTGCCTAGGGAGAGCTGAATATTTAAATGTGCTTTGCAGTGCTGGTGGTAACTGTGACGTCTTTGCTTATAGAGGAAACGGTTTTACCTTTAAACACTCTCTGTGTATATAAACTTGGTAGTTTTCTGCTGCCACCAGGAATTAAAAATTCCAAATCTCTCTCTTTTGGTAGTATGACCTAGGGTCTGGGCACTTCAGAGGACTATGTGGCCGTGAGGAAGTACTGTACTGATTTCTGGGATAAGTTTAAAGAAAAATGATTTATTTAATAAAGAACAAAATAGGTTTCTGGTTATTTTGAACAGTTGCTGAAGAAAGGAACTTGTAAATATAACTGGCAAAGCTTGGTGCCACAAACAGTCTCTCAAACGCCAAACTCCACTCTGACAGGCTTATACACTCAGTATAATCTCTCTCTCAGATATATATAAAGCCACACAGGCTAGACTGTTTTATTCACACAGAATAGAATAAACTCTCTTACTCACACAGACTAAACTGTTGGTCTTATTCACACAGAAACAGACTCAAAATCCCATAGTCACACAGACTATGCTCACTCTTCAAACGTCCCACACAGAATCCTTCATAACTCTGAGTCACACAGACTCTCTTCAAAACTCTTCCATACTTGTCTCTTTCATATCACAGAATCCCCTCATAGATACACACACAGAATCCTCCCAGACACCCCTCCTCCCACACTCTTAGTCAGCCAATCAAATCACACTTGTCACCCTCTATCACTCTTCTCATATTACTGCAGTCAAACTAAACATTTAAAGGAACACACACACCAAAACATGGAATCATTACAGTAACCAATGAACAAGGTGCTTTTTTTGTGACTGGCGATTCATGTCTGACTTACATATTGGAGTTACTGATATAAATGGGGAGACTGGGAGGGGAAAATGGCCTGGAAAAGCCTACCCAGGACAGAGGGAGGGGAGGCAGCATGCCTCCCCCTTGGGCCACATGCAGGCCTCTCCCTCACACCTGGGCCAGGCTACTCCAGTGGCAGAAGGGTAGAGCAGAGGCTGCCCCTTGCTGCATAAGTCTGGGGTGTGTGTGTGTAACAATTCCTTGTTTTAAGAGTGTGTGTGTCTCTTTAAATGTTTGGTTGCAGTGCAGTGAATGCAGAGTAGAGTGATTGAGAGAGACAAGTGTGCTGTGACTGGAGGATGAGAGTGTGTGGGAGGAGCTTTTAAAGTGGATCTGTGTGAGTGTCAGTTAGTCAGTTAGGAGAGATGATTGAAAAAAGGAGTTGAGGTTGTTCAGTGAAAATTCAGTCAGTGAGAGAGTTGAAAGAATCTGTGTGGGATCCGAGAAGGATCTGTATATGTGTAGTAAAATGATACAGTTGACAAGCTCATTTACAGGAACCTTCTTCCCAACCAGTTACATAATAACCAACCTCTTATTTTGTTCCCCTTTCAATAAATCCTCCTTTATTTAAGTTAATCCCAGAAGTCATATCAATTATTCCTCAGGACCACAGAGACCCTTGAAACCCTAGACCCTGTGTCACAATACCAACATAAGAAACTGAGAGTGGATTTGGAATTTAGAAAATTCCTGGTGGCAGCCGGAACTACCTATTTTATAAACACCCAGTATAATTTAAAGAGAAACCTTGTCCTCCCCAATAGGAGGTCCTCACAGGGGGCTCCTCACCATCCTTCTGAAGTGGAATTGTCCAGCCTACTGTGTGTGTGGCTCTGCCACCTCCTTCTCCTGTGTGTATGAACAAGAGGCAGAGTATAGGTCTGATCCTAACTGGACAAGAAATCAGTTTGTTGCATTGGGATAATGTTAATAAGCAAGGTATAAGTAACAGTCTTCAGTTTCTGTTC
Source organism: Gekko japonicus (assembly GCF_001447785.1). Lineage (NCBI taxonomy): Eukaryota > Metazoa > Chordata > Lepidosauria > Squamata > Gekkonidae > Gekko > Gekko japonicus. The sequence continues at coordinate 11,863 of NW_015165352.1, forward strand.
CACAATAAGTAACACAGTGGTTAAGAGAGAGAGAGAGATGTGGACATGGGCCTCGTTCATTCAGACAGTTCCTCAGCCACCAATTCTCTAGGCAGCCTTTGGCAATTCACACTCTAAGCCACAGGATGGGAACAAAAATATAAACCTGTCGAGTTCGGGCATCTGACACCTGTGCTAACCAGTGTTTCCTCTAAGCTGTGGAGTCTTGTGAGCATAAATTCTACTTTGTGAGCTACTGTCATTAAAGTTGTGAGCGAGCGATTTGGCTGCTGCATAAATTAGTTTACTCTGGAGCCCTCCTTCCTGAGTGAAGACAAAAATCTGTGAGCTGGAGGCTAAAAAACGGTGATCTAGCTCACACTAACTCAGCTTAGAGGGAACACTGGTGCTAACTGAATCGTTCATCCCTGCCTTTCACATTCTCTGTATCGTTATCGCTGCCCTCGCTTGCCAATGCATTCCTAAGGGTGTGTGTGTGTGCCGTTAGAGAAGTAGATAGTTAGGGAGTATCGCTTGGTAATTTTCCGAAGAAGCTCCAAAGATATCTTTCACACGCAAATGTCCTTGGAGAAGATTGTGCATGGCTGAAGTAAATAGCGACTGTATATCTGTCGGGGTCGCTGTAGTAATGCTGACGTAAGGGTGTATGGGTTTTTTATCTATATCCTGGTTTTTCCCGCCTCTGCAAATCAGTCCTAAACAAAGAGTTTGAACCCACAGCATCTCATATCTCTAAATAAAACATTCACTGTAAAAGTGCGTGTAGAGAGTGATTTGACTGGGAACCTGACCAAACGTTTGTTAAAACTTGATAATTAGGCTCAGTACTGAGACAGATTTCAAAAGAAGAGTCATTTTTATATACCGTTTTCCTCTATCCTAAAGAGTCTGAAAACAGCTTACAGTCACCTTCCCTTCCTCTCCCCAAAACAGACACCTTGTGAGGTAGGTAGGGTTCAGAGAGTTCTGAGAGAACCATGACTGGCCCAAGGTCACCCAGCAAGCTTCATGTGGAGGAGGAGTGGGGAATCAAACCCAGTTCTCCAAATTAGAGTCCACTGCTCTTAACCACTACACTACCCTGGCCTCCTCTTCTTCTTCAATTTTTTTTTAAATTAAAGTTTTTTTATTCTTTTACAAATTATTACAACAGAAAGCGAATAAGCGAATAACATGTGCACTAATAGCTGTAGAAGAGTGAACTTAAGAGGGTTATAGGGGTTGAAGACACAGCAATAGTCAGACACCCAACCGGACCAAGTGTGTTCATTTTAAGGAGCCGGGGGACCTAGGTTGCTACTCTGGGCCTCTATATCATCACATGACCCTATCCAACAATAACAAGACTTCGGGGCTTCGAAACTGCGATAGATGAAAGACCACCCAACTCCCGAGTAGATTAAGTATAGTGGGGCGACTACCTCCATGTCCCTTAGCAAGAGAACTGAGGTATTAAAATGGGAGCTCTAACAGTCTCTGTAGCCAGTTGCATGAACACTGTAATTATTCAATAAATGAATGCATACAATCATGGTTTTAAAGCTGTATGTGATCTGTCTCCCCCACTCCAAGTTATTTATTCCATCTTTCCTCCAGGGAGCTCAGGTGACCTATGGGGTTCTCTCTTTCTTACAACAATCTTGTGCTGAGAAAAGCGACTGACCATGGGGCTGTGGCTCAGTGGAAGGGCCCATGCTTTTCATGCAGAAGGTCCCAGGTTCAATCTGTGCCATCTCCGGTTAACAGAGGACCAGGCAATAGGGGATGTGAAAGACCTTCACCTGAGACCCTGGAGAGTCAATACCAGTCTGAGTAGACAATACTGACCTTGATGCTTGAAGCTTCAAACATCTGTTGGAGATGCAGAAGGAATATAGGATCATACCTCCACATTTGGTGGAGGTGTGACAAAATACAAACCTTTTGGAAAAAAATATCTAAAATCTTCTCAGATATACTCAAAATTAATATGCCTTTAACACCAGAAAAGTATTTATTGAATATGATTCCGGATACAATAAAGAACCACAAACGTATAATAATATACATTAACAGCAGCAAGAATTCTGATAGCAAAGCGTTGGAAAGTCAAAAGCTATACCATCAATAAGAGAACTTAAAGAGAAGATTCTGGAAATAGCTGAAATGGATAAACTGAGCATGACACTACAGAACAAACCAGAGGAACCTTTTTTGGGACAGATGGGAAGTAATTTACAAATGGCTGAAACTGAAGAAGATACAGTAGATTTGAAAATTTGCTAGAAATAAAGGGAAATTTTTACAATAAGTAATGTATAAGTATTAAATGGATATATGTACATCTCTTTGTGAAATGAAAAATGAAAATAAATTTATATAAAAAAAATACTGACCTTGATGGACCGAGGGCCCGATTCAGCGCAAGGCAGCTTTGTGTGCATCCCATGCACCCAGTCAGCTTCACGGCCAAGTAGGGATCGGAACCCAGGTCTCCCCAAGTATACTCCAGCACTACCCCATGACACTGGCTCCCAACTAACATTATTGTTTTCCACAAATAATTAAGAACAAATGATTCTACAACATCATGTGGGCTAAACACATGATATTCTGAGAGCTCTCCAGGGGACTTTGGCTTGGTTGATATTTTTTCCCCTGTAGACAAGAGAAGAGTGTTACCTTTCGTGGACTGCCTGATGACTTCTGCCAAGGTCATGGGGGGCTTCTTTTCCCCTGGTGTTTGTCGGCTCCCGCTTGACTCATTTTGTTCCTGTACAGAATCCCGAGAGTTCTCTTCCCCAACATCCATCGTTTAATATCCTTGAAATGTTTGGAATTCTCTGCTGAGGAGATGGTGTCTTCTCCTTCCAGTGCCAAGAAGGATCTCCCGGGTGAGATCTCGCCTCATCCTGGACATGTGGAGATACAGGAAATTCCTTGATGACTCAGGATGTTCATCCTCATTCGCCTCATCCCTCGGCTTATGAGTGTGTAATAGTCGTGTTTGCTCCCCCCCCCCCATAACCAAGGCACCTGAGACATCCTGGAAGTTGCTCTGTTCCACGTGCCGGTGAATGAGGTGCCGTGGAATCCTAATGACTCTCTTGCCTCAGCGGTTGCTGCCCTCTAGACGGAGCAGGAAGGTTGGGAAGCGACAGGGCAAGCCCGGATGTTAATTGCATTGGTTTCCAAAGGTGTGGGAAATGTGGGAAATTGCAACGAGAGTGCTGGAGTTCTCTTGCCATGGAAAACCCACAGCGCCTTCAAATATTGCAGGAACTTGGATTTTAAACACTTAAGCGAAGGCAGAAATCATTAGGGGACTCTTGCACAATGACAGGTAAACTTTCACCCTGGATGCCAAAGCACACTCGCTTGGAAGTCAGTTTAATTGAAATCCAGTGGGATTTACTCCAGGTAAACCTACCGGGGTCAGAAAAGTCTTTTTGCTTTCGCCTTTTTTCTTTCCTGGCACACTCCAGGAATCAGAGCAGTACTTAATGAATCCTAGCCTGCCTGGGCTTGAAAAATCCGTCTGTAACTGGCTTTTCCAATCAGCAGAAATAAGGCCATGTAAAAGACATTCTGGCACAGAGGTCATTTCGGGGGGGATCGTGGGGGATCGCAGTTCCCCCGGGTGAGGTACGGGGGGTGGGGCACACGACGAAGCCCCGCCCCCTGCTTCCGGCTGCCCCGCTTCCGGCCCTCATTCAGCCAGGAGGAGGCAGGAGAAGAGGGAGGGTAAGTTGCTTCCTCCCTGCCTCTCCCCACCCCTGCCTGCCTGGAGCCAGGGAGGGCCTTCGCCGGGCTTCCTTGCGCTCCCGCCGGCCTTGCAGGTCCACCGGCGGGCCCCTCGTGGGGCTCGGCAGTGGAGCTGCAAGGCCGGCGGCGGCGGCCGGGACCGTTGGGGGCGGGGTGTGGGGCCTTATGACACACTTCCGGTGATGTCAGGGGGTGTGGCCTTATAACACACTTCCGGTGACGTCAGGGGGTGTGGCATATGCTAATGAGTTATGCTAATGAGTTTCCCTAGCTCTTTTTCTATGAAGCGACCCCTGTTCTGGCATATAGGCTGAGAGCCCACTCGCTCTGCCCTGCATGGGCAAGGCCAATGTTCCCTCTGAGCTGAGTTAGTGTGAGCTAGCTCACAGTGTTTTAGCCTCCAGCTCTCACATTTTTGTCTTCGCTCAGGGAGGGATGGCTCCAGAGCAAATTAATTTCTGCAGTAGCCAAATCGCTCGCTCACAACTTTAATGTCAGTAGCTCATAAAGTAGAATTTTTCCTCACAGGACTCTCCACAGCTTAGAGGGCGCATTGGGCAAGGCTGATCTCGTCAGATCTCACAAGCGAAGCAGGACCTGCCCTCGTTAGTGTCTGGGTGGGACCACCAAGGAAGGCCAGGGTTGCGACACACAGGTTGGCAGTGGCAAACCAGCTCTATCCAGCTCTGGCCTTGGATACCCTGCGGGGTTGCCATAAGTCGGCTGTGACTCGATGGCATTTTCCACCACCAGTCAGAGGTGCCCAAGACTGCCGGTTTCGCCGCAAGAGCCCACTGTCAAGGCATTCTGAACATGGAAAGCCAGCCTGATGTGGCAGTTGTCACTAGAGATGTGAAGGCCCGGAAAAAACCCGGAAAAATTCGGGGGGGGAACTGTTTCCCCCCTGTTTTTTTCCTGAAGCCTTTTTTGTTTTGTTTTTTCTGAAAAATTGGAAACATTAAGAAAAGAAAAGAAATTGATTATGGAATGTTTTAATTTAACATGACGAATAAAATATTTTAAGATGTCCATAGTCATATTTTATGTTCCTAAAGTAACAGAGCTTCAAAATTTCCGGAAATTTTACATCTCTAGTTGTCACATTGGACAAGGCCCTGGGTGGTGACTTAGTGAGGAAGCCTAACCAGATCTACTCAGGAGTAAGAAAGTGACACTTACTCCCAAGAAAGTGTCCAGAAGCTTACCGTGCAAGACCTGCATGCCGCTCAGAAGTCAGTTTAGGAGGCTGAGGGTTATGGCTGCCAAGGCCGATGAGCTCGCGTTTGTGTGGCACGTGGGAAGGGCTAGGCGGGCCCTCTGGACCTGCTTGCCACGCGCTCCGCATCAGAGCAGGGAACTCTGCAAGTCCAGACTGCAAATCTGACTCTACGTTTTGCCCCAGCGGGTCATGCGGAAACGACGAGAAACAAAGACTCAATGAAGTAAAATTAAATGGGTCACTGAGACACAAAAGTGGCTTTTGTACAAGCAGCTTGGGTTGTGGTTCATCTGGTCTGGTTTCCTTTTTTTGCACAATGGCTGCCCCAGTAACCCCGGAAGGCCTACAAGCAGGGCCAGGAAGCAAAGGACTTGCCCTGAAGTCACCCCTCAGCACAGGTATTTGGAGGGTTACTGCCTCTGAACATGGAGGCTCCATTTAGTGATCATGGCTAATGGCCACTGACGGACCTATCCCTCTCAAAATTTGTCTCATTAAAGCCAATTAAATGAGCAGCCATCATTATATCCCGTGTAAATGAATTCCACAGGTTAATTACTATTTGGGTGAAGAAATACTTCCTT
>NW_015165352.1:17619-68041 GCF_001447785.1 Gekko japonicus
AACTCATTAGGATTGGCTACATTAGGGGTGTGTGGCCTAACATGCAAAGGAGTTCCTGCTACAAAAAAAGGCCCTGGGTTTGGACAACAAACAAGGTAAACAGAATAAGAAGCAAAAGGTGGGTGTGGCTGGATGACCACACCTCTGGTAACATGGGGGTGCGGCCTAATGTGCTAATGAGTTGTGCTGTCAGGGGTGTGGCCTAATATGCTAATGAATTTCTTCTGTTGGGCGTGGCCTATTATGCTAATGCGTTCCTGCTGGGCTTTTTCTACAAAAAAAGCCCTGCCCACAGGTCCTCCCAGTCTTGTTTCTAAAATACAGCAGCCCCAAACTCCTTGACCTGCCCCAAGGAAGGGGTCCCCGTCGTGTCTCAGCAGCAGGAGCTGCCTCGCTTTTCCTGTCCTCACTGCTGTGATTCAGCTCAAGGCGTTCTGTTCAGGGGCCACAGAGGTACATCTGTCTTCCACGGTGTGGTCAGGACTGTGTATGCAGCCCTTCCTTGGGAGACTGAGTGGCATTTCCAATGGTTTGGGCAGCGATTGCATATCGGTTGGCTTTGTCTTCCTTGCCAGTTTCCACAATGCCTGCATGATGCGGCCAGGACATCCCGCCTGCTCCTTCCTTCTGAGGCCCCTTCTGCCTGAGCCCGTGCCGGCCGTAGGGCAAGCCAAGATAAGATATAGTAGGACCTAAACCCAGAACGGCACAACTGTGCAGAAAGTCAGGCACTTCTAAGGAGGACCCAGACCTAAGCTGGACTCAGAGCATTTAGCCGAAAAGCATTTTGATATCTGTAGGGATGAGGAGGAAAGCAGCTGATACCTGAGCTTAAGCAGCTTTGGAGTTTGAAATTAAGTAGCTGGTGGGTTGGACTTCAGATCTGGATACTCATACGTGGTGTAGCCATCTCTCCACCTCGATTGTCCACTTGTAAAATGAGAATAATAGTAACAACAAAGTCCCCACAGGGAGTGACAAAATAAGGATTGTAAAGGTAAAGGTTTCCCTTGCTCGAAAGCCAGTCGAGTCCGACTCTAGGGTTGCGGTGCTCATCTCCGTTTCAAAGCCGAAGAGCCAGCGCTGTCCGAAGATGTGGTCATGTGGCCGGCATGACTAAACACCAAGGCGCACGGAACGCTGTTACCTTCCCACCGAAGTGGTACCTATTTATCTACTTGCAATGTCTTGCTTTCGAACTGCTAGGTTGGCAGGAGCTGGAACTAGAGACGGGAGCTCACTCCGTCATGCGGCACACTCGGGTCTCAAACTGCTGAACTACCGACCTTCCACAGCCTGCAGTTCAGCGTCTTAACCACTTGCGCCACTGCGTGCTCAGTAAATGGGGGTGCAGGTTTGTCCCCCCCCTCCATGTCTGCTTTCCAGCATTCCTTGTCTCCTTGTGTGCTGCTCCCCCTCCAAAGACCAGCATGTCAAATAAAGGCTTCGTCTGATGTGGACCTCCATATATAGGCTAGCCATGCTAGGCTGTGTGTCTTGGGAAATGGGAAGTGGCAAGAAGGGAGGGCCCTGGAGCACGTACAGAGTGCCATCTCCTGGTCAGATCAAGTGCAGATCCCTCTCTTATTGTAAGAAAGTGATCTCAGGTTTGCTTCCAGCAGATTTCCGTTGTGGGATTCGGCTCAGGCCAGCCTCATGTTGCCTTTCTTCTCCCTTCCAGAGAGAGGCAACCTGGCTGGGGTCCAGCACGTGGTAGAGGCAACCTGGCCGGGGTCCAGCACGTGGTTCTGGTGCTCTCAGGGAAAGGGGGAGTGGGCAAGAGCACCATCGCCACTGAGCTAGCACTGGCTTTGCGGCACGCTGGGAAAAAGGTATGTATCCCTGGGGTGCGGCGGTTATTTTTCAGACGGTTCTATCCCACGTTCTGCCCTTTTAGCCTTCGAAGGGCTAAACACATGCGTTTCAAAAAAACGTTCAGGTCCTGCCAGCTTTTCCGCTGGTGACAAAGGCAGGAGGGAATCCCTGTGGACCAGCGTTCCCTCTAAGCTGAGTCAGTGTGAGCCAGCTCACAGTTTTTTAGCCTCCGTCTCACAGATTTTTGTCTTAGCTCAGGAAGGACGGCTCCAGAGCAAACTAATTTATGCAATAGCCAAATCACTTACTCACAACGTTAATGCTGGTAGGTCAGAAAGAAGAATTTTTGCTCACAAGACTCATTTATGCAGTAGCCAATCACTCGCTCACAACCTTAATGCCAGTAGCTCAGAAAGAAGAATTTTTGCTCACAAGACTCCACAGCTTAGAGGGAACATTGCTGTGGACCACCAGAAAGCTGCACTGGGGATCGTGGGATCCGCATTTGACAGAAGGCAAGAAGGATAGGACCAGTAGTAAAGAGGGGGAATTAGGTGAGGCTGAATGGGAAAGCTGGCTGGATCCAGCCTAAAGCTTTTTGTCAAGTCTCAGTAGGGCCTCGATTTTCCCTGGTAGAACTTTTCCATTAGACCAAACTTAGCAGAAAGAGTCAGGCAATTTATCTGACTCTTCCCTGACTCAGTCGCTCTCTGTCCTGAGACATGGATCCCCTTGCACCCTCTCCCCACACCACCCGCTGGCCTCAGCAATGCTCTGCAATGAGACTGATTGATCAGCAGAGCCGAGGGAGCGGGAGCGGGCCGACATCACAGCTGTAAGTCAGCCTAACTGGAAAGACACCTGGCTAATAATAGCCTGGCTCACATTATCCTCATGAAGCCTCTTAACGCCGCTACCTGTCACTGGCTAATCACTGCCCTGGGCCCAGTAGAGTCTGCGCTCTTCAGAACTGTCTTGACTCCTATGATGTTAGTGGGAATAGCAGAGATGGCTGAATTTGGGGCCAGGAGGCAAATCCTATGGGTACTTTTCATCCAGCCTGCACAGCACTTGACCATTTTTGGGGGGCGTCGGTCCACAGGACTTTAGCATCCACTGTGGGCTGTGCTCCTAAATTGTTAACAGTCGCTTGGATGATGGCGCACCATTCAGAGCAGCAGTGCGGGCCATGTCTAATTGTCTGCTTGCTTTTTTATGTTTTGGCAGTATCTATGGATAATAATAACAATAAAAGTAACAGCACATTATAAAGAAACATTCAGGTGGTCAGCCGTGTTGGTCTGAAGCAGTAAAACAAATGTAGAGTCCAGCGGCACCTTTAAGACCAACAAAGTTTTATTCAAAGTATGAGCTTTCGTGTGCACGCATACTTTTCCAAATACACTGGAATAGAAGTTTGAACTTTACCTACCATTCCAATGTATTTGAAAAAATGTGCATGCACACGAAAGCTCATACCTTGAATAAACCTTTGTCGGCCTTAAAGGTGCCGCTGGACTCTAAATTTGTTCTAGCACATTATAAAGAACACGAGTGAAATGATTAACTATGAAGGAAGGGCCAATGATAACAACCAGTGATATTCCAAACTCAGTATACTTGAATCAGTGAGTATTTATGTAGTCACACCATGAACATCTGCCAGAGAAACTGAGCGAAAGTTATATGCATAGGAATATTTCACACTTATGAAACCTTTTTGGTCTTGACTCTGGGTAGGAAGTGAAAAGCTTTAACTCTGAACAGTCAGGGTCTCAACAATCCTATTAAAAGAAACAGGATCACTCGTGCAATCCTGAAAGAGGGTCCTGATATCCATTTTCTTCAGGAAACACATTTTCAAAATTCTGATACTCCAGACCTGAAATCTCACTGGTTTCTGCTTGCTTTTGCCAGTGCTTCCCATTTCTGCCACCAGCTGGCCTCCAACTCTGACCTCTCAAAAGCAAGCAGAGACCCAGATATGGCCATCAAGCTGAAACATTTAGCCAACCCAGGGATGGAACCTAAAAGTTTTGGGAGAGGAGGTAATACACACATCTGAACTGGAAACAGGTATTATAGAAGTAGATTCTACTCTAGTTTGGTGTAGTGGTTAAGTGCACGGACTCTAATCTGGGAGAACCAGGTTTGATTCCCCACTCCTCCACTTGCACCTGCTGGATGACCTTGGGCAAGCCATAGTTCTCGCACAGCTGTTCTTGAAAAAGGGCAGTTTCTGTCAGAGCTCTCTCAGCCCCACCTACCTCACAGGGTGTCTGTTGTGGGGAGGGGAAGGGAAAGGAGTTTGTAAGCCGCTCTGAGACTTCTTTGGGTAGGAGATAAATCCAATCTCCTCTTCTTCTTCTTCTTCCCAGCACATTAAAAACCATTTACACTTATGATTAAATCTAGAATAATAAAATCAGTTGAACAAGAATGTCGGAATGTTTAGAGAAATCTCCTGACAATAAGAATGACTTGAAACAGAACTGGCCATCTGTTGCCATCCTCAGAACACGTGTCTGAGTTTTGCCATCTGAAGCGGGGAAAACAGAAAAGAGAAAATAAACCAGAGCGAGTTATTTGGACAAAGGTTTTCAAAAACGTCATACTAGGACTAGCAGCATATTTGGCTATGAACTTAAATTTTATGATGTGTAACTCTTCAGTAGTGTATTATCAGAATACACATTATGGTACACTGATTTGGGGCAAATTAGCCCCATTTAAAAATAAAAATATCCTTGAAAATAACATTCTACAGCAGAGTCTCCCGCTGAAATATGGCCCCTTGCTGTTTTCTCCCTTGTTCAGTGAGGGGGTGGCATTTCCCCTTGCCCTAAGCTATTCTGCTGGGAGGAGGATACCCACCCTTACAAGGTGAACCCCATTTATGGGATTGTGGACTGCTAGTGGTGCACTCTACACTCACATCTATTTTTATCCCCCCCCTCCATTGGGAGCTCAAGGCAACATAGTCGGCGCTCCATTTTATCCTCACAACAGCCCTGTGAGGGAAGTAAGGGTGACAGAAAAAAAACTCACCCAAGGTTGCCTGGTGAGCGTGATCGCTGAGTAGGGATTCAGATCTACGTTTCATGTGTCCCTAGTGTGATGCTCTAACCACTACGTAATGCTGCCTCTAAACCATAGTACATCTCATCATGCAAGCTGGGGCCCATCATGTAGTAGAGGATATGCTAACCTGGGGGCAGCCAGTGATTTGCAGCAGTCTTCTCCCACCCCTTTCCTGGTGAGCAAAAATTCAACTACAATATCGATTGTAGTTTAGTTTAGTTCCTAATGAAGTCCCAGCAATGCTGCGGCGGCGCCCTTTAACCTGCCGTCACATTTGTGGCTTAAATCCATCTCAGGGATGTTTTGGGCTTGCAAAAAAATTGGTTTTTTCGTTAAGAAGGAAGGCCTCTTTCCCAATTTCCCTTCAAATGTAGGTTGGGATCCTGGACGTGGACCTCTGCGGCCCCAGCATCCCTCGCATGCTCAACGTGCAGGACAGAGATGTTCATCAGTGCGACAGCGGCTGGGTGCCCGTCTTTGTCGACCAAGACAAGAGCATCTCCCTAATGTCCATTGGCTTCCTTCTGGAGAAGCCGGACGATGCCGTGGTGTGGAGAGGGCCCAAGAAAAACGGTATGGAATACCTCCGTTCTTGCTGCTGCCCCCAAGTAAAACTTCTCAGTACCATGAAATCACAACCTCACTTCCCTGAAGCAAAAGAAAATAACATGTATGGGGTGGGTGGGTGGGGGATTGAAGATTCAAGGAGCCTTCCATTTAAGGTGCCTTCCATATACACCTGCCTTATGCTGACTAGGACTACAGGCCTATCTAGCTCAAGGGTCCTCGGCAGAGAAGGATCTGTCCAACCCCGCATCCTTTAATGGAAGACTCCAGGGACCAAAGCCTAGACCTTCTGCACAGACAGCAGGTGCTCTCTGTGCAATCAGTAACTTTGCCAACAATCATTGAGATGTCCCACCTCCTTCCCTCACATCGACACCTTTCCTGTTCTGTAGATCCAGGTGGGCAGCCCTGTTGGACGGAAGCAATAGAACAAAGTTTGAGTCTAGTGGCACCTTGAAGGCCGACAAGTTTAATTCTGGGTATAAGCTTTTGTGTGCACGCACAGTTCTTCAGATGTGTATTAAGTTTTCATGTGCACGCACACGTCTTCAGAAGTTCAACTGAGGAAGTGTGCATGCACACAAAAGCTTAGACTCATAGATTCACAGAGATGGAGGGGACCATAAAGTAAAGGTAAAGGTTCCCCTTCCTCGAAAGCCAGTCGAATCCGACTCTAGGGTGGCGGTGCTCATCTCCGTTTCCAAGCCGAAGAGCCAGCGCTGTCCGAAGACGTTTCTGTGGTCATGTGGCCGGCATGACTAAACACCAAGGCGCACGGAACGCTGTGACCTTCCCACCAAAGTGGTCCCTATTTATCTATCTACTTGCAATTTCTTTTTTTTTAAAAAAAAACAATTTTATTCTTAGGATACATCATCACATTCATTCATTCAAGTTATTTCATTTTTATATATCCATTTTCAATTAACTCCCCTCCCCCCGTTACATGGCTTCCCACAGTGTGATTTCCCCCTTATTATCTTATCTTATTTTTCAACTTAACTTTCTACATATTATAACTTCTTATTCAGGTAACTTTACTTAGATACATCATTACAATAGATTATATTCCCATAGTCCATTCTAATAATTATTAAAACGTATCAAAGAATTTTTTACATCCCATTTTTCTTCTACATAGTCTTTAAAGTCTTTCCATTCTTCATAAAATTCTTCGTCTTCTTTACCATTGTTTTCTTGTCAATTTATCCATTTCTGCCATAAAGAGCATTTTTTTTATCCAGTCCCGATCTACTTGCAATTTCTTGCTTTCGAACTGCTAGGTTGGCAGGAGCTGGAACTAGAGACGGGAGCTCACTCCATCATGTGGCACCCGGGTCTCGAACTGCTGAACTACTGACCTTCCACAGCCTGCAGTTCAGCGTCTTAACCACTTGAGCCACTGCAGCTCCAGAAGGGGCCATACAGGCCACCTAGTCAAACCCTCTACTTAATGCTGGATCAGCCTAGAGCATCCCTGACAAGTGTTTGTCCAGCCGCTGCCTAAAGACTGCCAGTGAGGGGCACCCCCTCCCTAGGCAGCTGATTCCACTGTTGAACAACTCTGACTGTAAAGAAGTTTTCCATAAGATCCAGCTGGTACCTTCCCGCCCTTAATTTAAACCCATTATTGCGAGTCCCTAACCTCTACTGCCGGAATCATACCTGAATTAAAACTTCTTGGTCTTAAAGGTGCTAGTGGACTCAATCTTTGTTCTCCTCCATTCCGTGTTGTTCTCAAGCAGCTTTGATCAAGCAGTTCATCTCGGATGTGGCTTGGGGAGACCTCGACTTCTTGATTGTGGACACGCCTCCCGGGACCTCTGATGAGCACATCACGGCAGTGGAATCCCTTCGACTGTATCGGCCTCTGGGGGCCATTTTGGTCACAACACCACAGGTACGGTGGCCTTTGGATTGTGGACTGTTGCTACCCTAGACTGATACTTTGGTGCTTGGGTGAGGATCTGGAATGGCCTCACCTTCATGTAGAGAGACAAGCATCTGGCTTTCACGCAAAGTTTGTAGATGTAACCAGGGGTCATTTCGTAGAAAAAGAGGTGCAGGAGCTTATTAGCATAACTCATTAGCATAACATTTGCATATGACACACCCCCTGACATTGCTGGAAATGTGTCAGAAAGCAACACCCACTGCTCAGGCTTCACTGGACTGATTGCTAGCTATTGGGGGGGGGGACACGTGCAGAATAAAACTTGGTCTTAAAGGTGCCACTGGACTGTTTTGGACTAGGGGATTGGGGGGAGGGGGGCTCTGCAACCAATGTTCCCTCTAAGCTGTGGAGTCTTGTGAGCAAAAATTCTCCTTTGTGAGCTACTGGCATTCAAGTTGTGAGTGAGCGATTTGGCTACTGCATAAATTAGTTTGCTCTGGAGCCATCCTTCCTGAGCTAAAACAAAAATGTGTGAGACAGGGGCTAAAACCTGTGAGCTAGCTCACACTAACTCAGCTTATAGGGAACACTGCCTGCAACTACCCTGGCTGCTTCTTGCTCTGACTGAGGGCTGCTGGGAGCAGGGGGTGGGGCTTGCTGCATGTGCCCGCCCCCTGGGCTCTTTACTGCCGGAGTTCCGCTCCTGTGCGCTCCTGCAGGAAATGACCCCTGGATGGAACCATGGAGGCAACTATCGGTCTGTGTGCCGTTAAGTGAATTTTCCAAACACAAACACAAAGCAGCAGGGGACACCAGGGGGTGCTCCTGCTAGCCACTGTTTCTACTTCATTCGAAGCTGTTTGAACCAAAACAAACGGGGCTGCCTTTCCCTGGATCTAACCAAGGTACATCTAGCTTGATAGTCTGTTGCCACCACTGGCAAGAGAGGACCTCTCTGGCTGCTCACACAGAGGGTGAAACGGGGCAAAACGTCAGCCTCCTACACCTGGTTGTCACAAGCAAGTGATAAAACTATCTTCAGCTGCAAATGAGGCCTTGCACGTTGAATCAGTGTTCCCCCCCTACGGAACGAAAACACTTCCTCCATGTAGAACGGCAGCAGGAAGTTAGGGTTGCCAACTTTGGGTAGGGAAATTCCTGGAAATCTGGGGGCAGAGCCTGGGGAAGGGAGAGTTTGGGGAAGGGAGGGAGCCCACCAGGGAGGTGACACCGGATCCCTGTTTTCGTAATTCCGGAGAACTGAAGGTCCCACCTGGAGGTTGGCAACCGTAAGCAAGATGCAGAGAAGGGTTTAATCTTCGATTCGCTGTCCTAAGGCAACACCCACTGCTCAGGCTCCACTGGACTGATTGCTAGCTATTGGGGGGGGGGACGTGCAGATCTGCCCTCGCAGAGGAGGGAGAGCTTGTACCTGAATAAAACTTGGTCTTAAAAGTGCCACTGGACTGTTTTGGACTTGGGGGCTGGGGGGGGGGGCTCTGCAACTAACCTGGCTGCTTCTTGCTCTGACTGAGGGCTGCTGGGAGCAGGGGGTGGGGCTTGCTGCATGTGCCCGCCCCTTGGGCTCTTTACTTTACATCGCTTGAGCTCACGTGGGAAAGGTACAACCTGGATGTGGTCTGGTAACCTCATGAGGAGTCTGTGGGGAGGAGGAGGCCCAAGTTTTCTGTCTTCCTTCCTATGGGGTGCCCCCTTGGGAGTGCCGTTTCCTCTGTGGCCGCTCCAGCAGACACCGATCTCTCTTCCTGCAGGCCGTGTCTGTGGCGGACGTGAGGCGAGAGCTGACCTTCTGCAAGAAGACGGGGCTGAAGGTCATCGGCATCGTAGAGAACATGAGCGGCTTCGTCTGCCCGCACTGTTCAGTGAGAACGGCCGTCTTGGTTTGGGGTGCAAATCGGGCTGCGGCTCAAAGTTGGGGGGGCGCGCGCATTGGGATGACTTTCAAATCTGGCAGAGAGAGGGTGGATCAAAATGAACAAAACTACTGCAATAGTGCAAGTAACAACTTGTAATAATAACTTATCCTAAATGTATACAAAATTCCAAAAATACAGTAACATCTATTTCCTAAACATTGTGTTTAACAGATGATGGACGAAAATCTCCGGAGTAGAAGTTTCGTTTCGTGGAGACTTCTTCCTACATCACAGATTCATAAAGAAGTGCTCTTCAGAAGTCACAAACATTCTGAGTAGACTCTCAATTCACAAAGTATTTGTTGTATTATTCATTTTGGATGTCTAACCGACCATAGTGCAAAGGTCGGTTAGACATCCAAAATGAATACAACAAATGCTTTGTGAATGGAGAGTCTACTCGGAATGTTTGTGACTTCTGAAGAGCACTTCTTTATGAATCTGTGATGTAGGAAGAAGTCTCCACGAAACAAAACTTCTACTCCGGAGATTTTCGTCCATCATCTGTTAGACACAATTTTTAGGAAATAGATGTTACTGTATTTTTGGAATTTTGTATACATTTAGGATAAGTTATCATCATTATTACTAGTTGTTACTTGCACTATTGCAGTAGTTTTGTTCATGTTGGTTTAATCGTACTGCTGCCCCTTATTCCATTTGTAGAAAGAGGATGGATGGCAGCGCCGCTGGTCTTCCGCTACAGCCAATGGCTATTTTCTGTTGCAGGGCCAAATAAGCTCTGATCTCTGGCTTGTACAGACAGGAGAATGAGGCGAGAAGAGCGGGCTCTCCAGATGGCAGGGAGTGGTGTGCCTTTCGGAACTCCGCCCTTTGGGTCAGATTGTGAAAGCCTGGGGGGACATTTAACCCGAGCGGGCGGCAGTCCCCTTCCCAACCCATGATACGCGGCCATCGCTGTCAGTCTTCCAAAACTGAGACTCCGTCAGTGAGCACGAAACAAGAAATAGTTCTGATTGTTGGTTGTTCTCATGCCTGCAATTGTTTAAACAGTGAGGTGGTGAATGGACCAAAAGGAGATTCTGCCGATAACTCTGGAATTCCAAAGTCTGAACTGGTCGGCTTCAGCTTTGGTCTGCCAGAGAAGCAGAGCACACTCCAGAGGAGTGCGGCTGATCGGCTGTACCAGAGAGGACATTCTCCCGTTTCTGATTGGTAGGAGGCGTCTTGACTTAGGACAGGCCGCTCCCTCCCAAGGCAGCAGAACTCGTGGCTGTTGGCAGAGGCGGCGGCACACTGAGGTCAGACGCTGAGACAGCTGTCTTTTAAACCTAAATATCAAGACGTCCTTGTCAGTTCCTTTCCCTGCAGTGAAACTTCCTCTCTTGTTTCAGGAATGCACCAATGTCTTTTCTAAAGGAGGCGGGCAAGAGTTGGCCCAGCATGCCGGGGTCCCGTTCCTTGGTGAGTGCTTCTGCGGGCTCTCTGGGAGAGGGTGAAATCAGCGCACTGGTGGCTTGTTGCTGTTGTCAACTGTTATGATGCGTTGCCGCCACTAACGGAGCTCATAGTGCTTCGAAGACACCCCCCCCCCAAAAAAAAAGGCCCCTGCCCCAGGGAGATGGCAGTCTGGCAGACAAGTGAACAAGTGGCGGGGGGGTGGGGACGTGATCAGAGGGAAAGGAGGACGAGGCCTCTAACGTTGCTGCGGCAGAAGAGGGAGGGGAACTCTGGGAGAACCGAGCAGGGCGGTGGCGGCGGTCGGTTTTCGCTTCAGTCCCTTGGGTGTTTTCGGTTCAGTTGCAGAGCATCTGCTTTGCACGTGGCAGGTCCCTGACCCACTTCCCATCACCTCCCATTGAAAAGATCTGGGCCAGGAAGAACCCCTGCCCAAGAACCCCGTAGAACCGACCTCATTCAGACACCGCCAGACTCGATGGCCTAACCTGGCACGAGGTAGCATCCTGCTTCTCTTACAGCAGCACCTCCCAAGTTGTCTGAAGCTGGACCAACTTCTGAAGTTGTCTCTTGGCTGCTACCAGGGTGGTGCCACAAACGGCCCAGGGGAAATAATTGTCCCTCTAAAGAATAGGCACTTTTCCAGAGAGAGGCAACCTGGCCGGGGTCCAGCACGTGGTTCTAGTGCTCTCAGGGAAAGGGGGAGTGGGCAAGAGCACCATCCATCGCCACTGAGCTAGCACTGGCTTTGCAGCACGCTGGGAAAAAGGCATGTATCCCTGTGGTGCTGCGGTTATTTTTCAGACAGTTCTATCCCACATTCTGCCCTTTTAGCCTTCAAAGGGCTAAACACATGCGTTTCAAAAAACGTCCAGGTCCAACCAGCTTTTCTTTATAGAGGGAAATAATTGTCCCTCTATAAAGAAAAGGCACTTTTACATAATTCGCATACTAAAAGGACATGGGTGAGGGGACAGGCTCTGCCGCTGAGGCTTCAGGGACAGGTGGGTGGCTGAGTATCAGCCCCTGTCCTTGTCTTGGCGTCCTTTCCTCCGTCCTGGTCCGCATCGCTCACCCGCAGTGATTCTGCTCCCTTGCCCTAGGGTGCGTGCCCCTGGACCACCAGCTCACCCGCAGCTTGGAAGAAGGCAGAGACTTCGTCCAGGAATTCCCCAAGAGTTCAGCCTTCCCCGCGCTTGCCAGCATCACCCAGCACATCTTGAGTGTGGCGTCTCGCAGCTCCTGAGACTGGCGTCGATGCTGCCGCCCTCCTGGCAAGACACAAAGAGGCAGCTTTTCAAAGCACCTGGCAAGGTGGGGAGGGAGCATCTTTGGAAAGCAGCCATTGCATGATGACAACCCCTCCCCCCGGGGGGGGCAAGGCCTAGTCTTTCGAGCGGATCTGTGGGCGTTTGCTTCCCTGACAAGTGACTGCAGAGTGGAGCTTGGAGTGCCCCCCCCTTGGAGCAAATGGTGTGGCTGGCTGGCTGGCCGGCCGGCCCTGCATTTCAGCTGCCAGGAACTCTGCACATTTCCACACCAAGGACAGACGTGAGATCTCCCCCCACACACTTTAATAAAGCCGAGTTGTGGGAGCAGGACTGGGGTATTTGGTACGTTCATTTCATCTCCCCGCAGCCTCTTGCACAGAAGCCTTATTAAGTCGGTACAACCCGTACCCAGCTGGGCACGCGCACCTTGCGACGGAAGCGTTCCTGCGAGAGCCTCAAGTCGATCGGCGTCACTTGAATAGGTTTCCTCACTGCTCTGCAGATTTAATCATGACTCAGGAATTTTGGAGAAGATCAAAAAATAATGCATTAAACTGTCTCGACTGCCGTCCCATTGTGTGTGTGTGTGTGTGTGTGTGTGTGTTTTATCTTTCCCAGGCAAAATTCGGATCTGAATAATTTGTGCCCGTTTCACACATCTTTGCACCGTTTGTGGTCCCAGTTGGTAGCTTCCGTGAGACGTCAGATGCTCTTGCTCGGTTACAAAGTGTTTCCCAGAGGCCCTTGGGGTGGAAGCATCCAGGGAGCCATGAGAACACCAGGGAATTTAATCGGCAACTTCCGCAAGAGAATTGTGCTAATGATGGCATGCCTTCTGCCCCCGTGAGGGGCTCTTCCAGAACAGATCCATGGGTCATTAGCACCAGATCTGAAAATGAGCAAGCTTCTAGTCTCTCTGTATGTAAACACTGAATGCGCCTGTTCTCCCCCCCACCCACCCCCAAGTTACAAGAGACTGCTAGAAGCTGTCTAGAGCAGGGGCAGCCAAACTTGCTTAACATAAGAGCCATAAAGAATAAACATCAGATGTTTGAGAGCCGCAAGACATGAACAAATATTACATGTTTTTACTGGGAAGTATGCAAATTTGCTTTTTATTAACATTAAATGAGACTGCCAAAAATAATAACAGAAGCGGTAAAAGCAGAGATCGGTAACGATATTTATTTGTCCAATTCTATTTGTTTGCTAATGATATTTAGCTTCCCCAGCCACCCTGCCAGGAGCCGCACGATATGTGTGAAAGAGCCGCATGTGGCTCCCGAGCCGCAGTTTGGCCACCCCTGGTCTAGAGAACAGGAATTATCAGCGGTGGATAGGAGCAGAAGACCGGCCAGACCGGGAACAAGACCTGGGTAGGGGGGAACTGATTGGCAGCCGAGAGTGTTCAGACAAGGAGAGCCTATTTCAAACGGGGCACAAGAATCCTTTGACAGAGTTGCTTCACAGCAGGCCTGGGCCCAGATGCCTTCTGACTCTGGCGGCCTGATGTGTGAGTCCTCATGTACATAGTTGTCATGAACAGTATGCAGACACGTTGTGGAGGGCTGACCTGCTTCCAAAAAGGAGTGTGGCTCTCCTATGGTGGAGGAGTGCACGTGGGAGAGGGTGCTCATTCACAGTGCCTTCTGCCGAGTCAGGCCTGGGGGTCCGCTGAGCTGAGATCCACCTGCTCCCTTCGGGTGGCAGCTCCCCAGGATCTCAGGCAGACCCCCCTCAACCTGGCCTCCGTATTCAGAGGCCCCTGACGGGCAAGTGCCGGGGTCTGAACCTGGGGCCTTCTGCTTGCAAACCCTGAGCCCTGGTGCCCGAGAGGACAGAAAGTAAAAAAGTCCCCAGTTCCGTGCTGCCATTTTGCAGCTTAACCGCCCCAAATACGGGGAATACGGGCAGCCCGAAAGGGGGGAAGATCCACTAACTTCCAGGTTACAAAGCATTATCCTTACGTGGTCACTGGGAAGGGAATCTTGAAGCCAGCCAGCAGGTGAATGGCTCTTTACCGAGAGGACTCCAGCCCTAAAGGACAGACTTAGAAATGCTCTGAGACTCCAAGTGAAGGGCGGGGTATAAATCCAATCTCTTCTTCCTTCTTCTAAAGGACAGACTTAGAAAGGCTATGCATTCTCATGCTGCACAATTGTGTAGAAACACAAACCAGACACAAGTTCGCGCAACAAGCAACAGCAGAAATACTTGGACCTACCTATGATGACGCATTCTCTGTCCCCAGCCATGAACATGGAGGCGGCTTTGGAAGGCAGGTTGAAGTGCCGGGCGGAAAGGAAGGGGGAGAGGCGGCCCGAAGGGTCGGAGGGAGCACCGGCAGAGGAGGGCGGAGGGTCGGCTGCCTGAGGAGCGCCCGCTCCTTGTTCGAGCCCAGACATGGCTAGCTCCGGGTGCTTGATTACCACCCAGTCGTAGCGCTCCACTTCGGGCACCAGCTGGAGAGAGGAGATGAGGCTAGAGCTGATTGTTGGTTTGACCTGCAGTTCTGGTGAATGGTGAGCTTGTGGGGCCCCACCAATGTGAGGACATGATTGGTTCTGAGAAAAATCAGACAGCAGAACTGGCACAAGTTATAAAAACATAAGAGACGCCAATGTTGGATCAGGCCAAAGGCCCATCCAGTCCAACACTCTGTGTCACACAGTGGCCAAAAATACCAGGTGCCCTCAGGAAGTCCACCAGTGGGGCCAGGACACTGGAAGCCCTCCCACTGTTGGCCCCCCCCCCCAAGCACCAAGAAGACAGAGCATCACTTGCCCGAGAGCCCCTAGCTATACCTTGTGGCTAATAGCCACTGATGGACCTCTGCTCTATATGCTTATCTAATTCCCTTTTGAAGCCGTCCATGCTTGTAGCCGCCACCACTTCCCGTGGCAGTGAATTCCATGTGTTAATCACTCTTTGGGTGAAGAAGGACTTCCTTTTATCCGTTCTAACCCGACCGCTCAGCAATTTCATGGAGTGCCCACGAGTTCTTGTATTGTGAGAAAGGGAGAAAAGTACCTCTTTCTCTACCTGTTCTTTCCCATGCATAATCTTGTAAACCTCAAGTTGCACATCGTATGGCTACTGAGAAAGGGCAGTGGCTAGAAAAAGGGGCAAGTTTATTAAATGTATACACTGTAGTTTGCATGGAGGCCCCCAATGGACCTCATCCACTGACCGGATGGAGACAGCCACCAATATAACAGGTGTCAGACTGCTCACTGCACAGCATGTAGTGCAGTCCGACTGACTTCCCTGGACAGGAGATGAACACACATTTTCAGGAGAAAAGGTTTAGGGACACACCACAACATTATTATACAGCGTCTTTCCTAACGTTTCTTCAAAACCCCAGAGGGCTATTTACATGCTTTGGTGGCAAGACCCTCTTCACAGAGAAAGTGGGGCGTACAGTGATGAGACAGATGATGAGACAGACATTTAGTCCAACATATCAAACAGGTGTGCTCCTTGCCTCCTCCTTCACAGACCCTCAGCATATGCTTCTGCTCTCCCCACAATTTCCACCCCCCTCCCCCCCAAAAAGCAAAACTGGGGAAAACCTGGTGTCCCCCCCCCATGGCTTCAAAATTTCCAGAAATTTTACATTGTTACTCAAGGCACATTGGAAGAGGCAGCCCAATTTAGACAGAGTGAGGAAACTTGGAATAAAGTTTTGCAGAGACAGTTGAGGAGTATTTGGACTCCGCAATTCACGTTTTATAACCTTAATTTAGCAGCTGCGATTCTACCATGTTGGGTTGTCACTTGTTTGGAATAGAGCTTAAAATTTGCTTCACTGCTGCAAGAGGGACGTTAGTAATGCCCAATATTGGGTGCCCACAGCAAGCTCATTCATGTCCAGTATGAATGTTGAATATTATACATTAGTACCCCCAGAAAAATCCTTACGGAGTTCTCACTGAAGTAGGAGCTTGCGACCGTGGAAGCTGCATCCAGAGTGCCCCTTGGCCTAGGGGTGTTCAGAAGGTCAGACGGTTCAACCGCAGTGGGGGCTGCAGGGGGCGCTAGCCAAGCCCCCAGACTCCTGGCACAGGACTGACCGGCCAAGTGCTAGCCTCAGGCACAAACCGACTTAAAGAAACAGCCAGAATAAGCAGCCACAGGGCTGTTGTTGTTGAAAACAGCCAAAATAAGCAGCCACAGGGCTGTACTGAAAGATTAAGTTTATTTCTCGACCGTAAAAAAACCCCCAATGTTTATCCACCAAAGAATCACACACACTGCTGCCATCAATGACATCAAACTGGAGAGTCCACATTATCTGACATGGTAAAGGAGCCATACGACAGTCTCCAGCAGGGGGAAGGAGCACAAACCACACAGCAGAAGCACTCCAGGGATGGGGACCGGCACATTCACTATGTACTGATAACAGCCAGGTACAATTTTCACCTTGAGGAAAACAACACAGAGCAGTCAATACAGACATTAAGCCAGAGGCTGGGATCTTGCTTCCGGGTCAGCCGCACACCGGAGTACCTTCCCTCAGCCACAGGGGAGAGGGCTGCCCTTGCTCACAGCATCACACGTCACCATCATGGGGACTATGAAGGTTAAAAAAGGGTCAGATTCCAAGGGGTGACACGGGACACACTGAGGGGGCCGCAAGGAGAATCTATTTCCCCCGGGAAAGAGGAAGAACCAGCAGGAGCTACGCATTGATTCTTGCAGACTCGTGTTGGGGTTAACAACATATACCAACAAAGGGAGCAGCAATGAAATGACACCTGAACACAACGGATTGCTGCAAAGTGCATACAATTAAGAATAATAGACAATAATTAAACAACAGTACTGATGAGCTTCATGATGTTTTAATCGTTGTTTTTCAACAATAGGGCGCCACCAAACAGAAGATGATGACGTCAAGATGAACGGACGAACCAAGAGCTGTGGAAGAAGTTATCTGAATTTAAGAACACCCTTGTGGTTGACTTTATTGCACAAGAACGCTGAACTGAGACCTGTTTGATAAAGAAACTTCAAAACGAACGGTAACTCGGGAGGTTCGTCCGTTCATCTCGACGTCGTCATCTTCTGTTTGGTGGCGCCCTATTGTTGAAAAACAAAGATTAAAACATCATGAAGCTCATCAGTACTATTGTTTAATTATTGTCTATTATTCTTAATTGTATGCACTTTGCAGCAATCCATTGTGTTGAGGGGTTAACGACATGCCAGCTTTTCTCTGTCAGAAGTGAAAGCATTCCTGCTGCCTGCTTTTAAAGAAACGGATTCATCACTCTTTGCTTATAAGGACAATGAGGAACAGCAGAGGTTCCCCAAGTGTCTTCTCAACAGAAGAGCGCCCAGCACCCTCTGTGAACAGGGCAAGAGTCTTGGGGCACGACTGAAGGCTCCCGAAGACAGAAGTCATTTCCCGGATGCCTCCAGGATGGCTCCCCTTCCTCAGTATTGCTGATGCTGCCATCCAGCACTGATCAAACGGGGGGGGGGGGGGAAAAGGGAAAACCACACGGATGGCCTTGCAGGACAGCTCCATCCCAATCACCAGAACCTTAACATCTCAGAAATAAATCTAATGAAGTGATCTGTAAATAATTCAAGGGCTCCTCGTGGTCCAAGGAAGGCTATTCGTTTTAAGACATGATTTTCAGGAACACTGCCAGGAAAAGCCAAGGGCGGCTCCATTTTTGCCCAAACTGTGAAGCGGCATCACAAGCCCATCTCCAAGCAGGTAGGCTGTATGCCAGCCATGATTTTCTTACTCCTGCTTCCCATAACATTGGATGAATATCCATTTTAGTCTTTCACAGTGCAGTAGCAGCTGAAAAATGGGCATTGTGCTCTGGAGGAACACGGTGACCTGGTGCCAGGCCCAAGAATTGCTAGGCATGATTTGCTGGGATTTCTACTTGATAAGTATAGTTCACCGCATCAGGATATTCTAGAACTGCTCCTAACATGTCAAGGAAGAATGGCAAGACTACCACAGATAAGTCTTTACCAACTGTCACAAATGACTGGTCTTCGGAGATAGGGTATCACACAACGTTTTCTCTTCACCCACAGCACCCCCCCTAACCAAGGCACATTAGGAGGCGGTGTTGGGATAGAGGACTGGACTGTGACACTAAATAGCTTCTTTTAAATGTTCCTGGAGCTGTCAGGTCTCATCTCCATTTCCATCTTTAAACAAGGTTTGCACTCTATCCAGAATATGTGACACAGTTTGACACAGAGAATGCGAAACCTTTAAGCTCTCCACTTTACTGCAGATGCAGAGATGCTGGCTACATTGAAAACTTTTTGCTCATCTGATGGCCACCTGCATGGAAAAGGTAAAGGATCCTGCAAGGGCTGCTGGAGACCAAGACAGCCTGCCAGTAAAACAGCACCCCCTAGAGTCTATGGAAGGAGTTAGCCCTATTTGCAGGCAAGACAGAGGCCAGTGTGTTTTAAACACCTTTGCAGCCAGCTGCAGTGGCTTGAACTTTGAAGACTGTGCTCAAAAACCCAAGTCAATGGTTTCTCATGCTTTTGCAAGCTCCACCTACCTTTCTTCCAGTTACAAATCCAATGCAGCAGCTCCACGGCTGGGGGAGTGTGGGGTGTTTCTTTGAACACCTAGAGCTGCTCCAAACTACTACCTAAAATCATAGGTAAATAAGAACGCCAGGCCACATTAGGGATCATTCTGCGTCACATCAGAAGCCATCGGCAGGACTGGAGAGCTATGGGAGGCAAGCGTACCTGAATAATCCTCAACTTCTTTCAGCTACCATGGAACTGCCTAAGAGATTTCTTTTCAAGGAACAGAACCTAGAAGACCTCAAGCAGCATGTGCAGAGTTTTCCCGCATACACTGAGCAGGGTGCGCACATGTTCCCGACCGTCCCATTTCAGCCCCAGAAAAGCTACTCCTGAGTGTTAGGGGATCTCCTCTGGGTTGGCATGCTATGCGATGTGGTTGGAAAAAAATAAATAATCATCACTTCATGTCCCACACAGCTTCCTTCAGGGTTTTGATCCTGGTAGAAACCTGAAGCTTTCTGCAGAGTACAATGCTTCCACCCCTCGATGCCTACAAATACTTGCCAGAATCAGAAGCTCACGTAGCCTGTCAGAGGCTGAGCTGCATTTAGCAGACAGATCCAACATGACTATGCGCCAACACGGGGATACAAGAGCTCACTGCCTCGCCACCATAAATATCTTGATATGTATCCAGATTGAGACACGAAAAAGTTAATGGGCTGCACAAACCCACTGAGTCCAACAGAAATCGCATCCGAAGAAATTGACAGCAAGGACGACGGAGCCCTGCATGGAAGGGCGCTCCTCAAGAGAACCTCCAGATCTCTGAATTACAAGGAGCCCGCTAATTTTGTGTGCTCAGGTATCAGCTCGACTCTTGCAACTGGAACTGTGCTCAAGATCCCAAGATTCCCCAAGAGCCAGGAGTTTTGAACGGAGGCAGCTGCCTCAGCCGCTCATGGTGTCGATGAAGCCCCAGACCTCCAGGACTGCTATCTGGAAGCTTTCGGAGCACAGTGGCTGGTTGTTGAAAGTATTGCAATGGCTGGTTCTTCCATGGTTCAGATCGGCATCTATGTAGAAAGCCTGCCCGTCACCACCACCTATGGAGAGGAGACCAGAGTTGATGGTTAGAAGAAAGAAGCTCTGCTAAACTGAGGGCCTCGCTTCATCTGAAGTGGCACTACTTTGACCATCAATGGTGCGACCTCATTTGGAATACTGTGTGCAGTTCTGGTCACCACACCTTAAAAAGGATATTATAGCTTTGGGAAAAGTGCAGAAAAGGGCAACTCGAAGGATCAAAGGGTTGGAACACTTTCCCTATGAGGAAAGGTTAAAGCGCTTGGGGCTCTTTAGCTTGGAGAAACAACGGCTGAGGGGTGACATGATTGAGGTTTATAAGATTATGCATGGGAAAGAACAGGTAGAGAAAGAGGTCCTTTTCTCCCTTTTCTCACAATACAAGAACTCGTGGGCACTCCATGAAATTGCTGAGCGGTCGGGTTAGAACAGATAAAAGGAAGTCCTTCTTCACCCAAAGAGTGATTAACACTTGGAATTCACTGCCACAGGAAGTGGTGGCGGCTACAAGCATGGACGGCTTCAAAAGGGAATTAGATAAGCATATGGAGCAGAGGTCCATCAGTGGGTATTAGCCACAAGGTATAGATAGGGGCTCTGGGGCAAGTGATGCTCTGTCATCTTGGTGCTTGGGGGGGGGTCAACAGTGGGAGGGCTTCTAATGTCCTGGCCCCACTGGTGGACCTCCTGATGGCACCTGGTATTTCTGGCCACTGTGTGATACAGAGTGTTGGACTGGATGGGCCTTTGGCCTGATCCAACATTGGCGTCTCTTATGTTCTTATGTTATTATCTCGAGACATTCATTTTGTGCCTGAATTTGTGCCTTGCCGTTATGTTGATTTAGTGACACATATTTGCTTTTCTCTCTCTTAACGGAAGACTATCTATATATATATCTATATGGAAGACTATCTCCATCCATCCATAGTTAGTCTTATAATTGCTCTGTTAATATACTTTTTGTTCTGTTGGTCCATGCCCATAATATATTGATTGACAAGATTACTACCACATAATTTGCAGCTTACAATACCCAATTGGCAGGTCTTTTTAAAGAACGCCAGATTCCCAGTCCAAGGGCATATCATGCGGTGGCTTTCCTGAAGTTTATCTTCCCCCCCCCCATTTATATTTCACCTTTCTCTACAACGGGAAGCCCAAGCAGCTGACAACATCCTCCTCTCCTCCATTTTATCCGCACAACAACCCTGCGAGGTAGGTTAGGCTGAGAGAGTGCGAGTGGCCCAAAGTCACCCGGCGAGCTTCTGTGTGTCATGCCCACCGTGCAGCTCGGGCCCGTGGACCATGACCCAGGGGATTCAGCACCCTCAACGTCCGAGGCTGAGTTCCCTGCACCCCTTGAATCGCCGGACCTGAGGAGTCCTGAGGAGGATGAGCCCCAGTCAACAGGAGAGTTTGCACCTGGAGCCGCACCGGCAGAGCCAAGCACAAGCACCACGCCTCCTGATTCACCTCCACCGGTGGCTCGCTTGCGAGAGCAGAGGCAACGGAACATGGCAACCCGGCGTGAGGAGGCGCGCATGCGAGGTCGGCGCCCTCTAAGCCCAGAGCACTGACCAGAGCCAGGACCCTGTTAGTGGCCGGTAATTGGCTAACAAGTGGAACAGGCTCATTAGGCGGCTCTCTCAGATCCACAATTCGTGTTGGCAACTAGTCTCTTGGACGACTCGCTGCACCCCGGATCCTGCGTTCCTGTCTCCTGGTTTTCATACTGACTTCCCGGCTCCTGACTCTGGTTTGTGTGACCTCGTTTCTCTCCGGCTCCCCGCCTACAAACTGTGTACCCTGACTTCTGACGACTTCTGAACTCTTTGATACAACCTCCGGTGACCCTGGGCTACGTTTTGACTTGGTGTTTTGCACTTTGCTCGCTTTTCTCTGCCTGCTCTGGCGCCTGGACCTCGGACTGTGTTTCGGACTTCCGTGCCCTGCCTGGCCCGCCAGCGCCATCGTGACGCTATGGCTCCAAACGTGAATTCAGCCCTGGGTCTCCCAAGTCTCTACTCCACACTGGCCGGACAGCTGACTGCTCAGGAATTCTACACACGGTGCCTCACATTCTGCAGAAGGAAGGTGGGATGTACAAAAATAAACTGACAAAACCAGGAATCGCTTCCATCGGCTGCTTGCTGCACCACTTGCCTCGAACTGATGGGGGGGATCCGATGCTGAGCAGGTGTGCTTACTTCTTCCTTCTCCACAGAGGCAGAATGCCCATCCATGCAAAGACAACACCTCCTGGAACTTCACTCTGAAGCTCACCCCCCGCCAGTGCTCCCTCTAAGCTGAGTTAGTGTGAGCTGGCTCACCGTTTTTTAGCCTCCGGCTCACACGTTTTTGTCTTAGCTCAGGAAAGATGGCTCCAGAGCAAACTAATTGATGCAGTAGCCAAATAACTTGCTCACAACTCTAATGCCAGTAGCTCACAAAGTGGAATTTTTGCTCACAGGACTCCACAGCTTAGAGGGAACACTGTGCCCCGCCCCCGCAGATCAACGCCAATTAGATCATTTTTCACGGATTTACAGAAAACTGGGATTTCCCCCCCCCATGCCCTTATAGATACTGGCCAGTATGACAACCACTGGGTTACAACAGTGGGAGGGCTTCTAATGTCCTGGCCCCACTGGTGGACCTCCTGATGCAGACTGGATGGGCCTTTGGCCTGATCCAACATTGGCATCTCTTATGTTCTTAACAGCCTCCTTTAGCCCTATTGGGAAGCCCTCCCCCTTGGGAAGTCCATTTAGTGAACGGTTTCAGACAGACTTAGAAAAGCTATGCGTTCTCATGCGGCGCAATTGTGTAGAAATACAAACCGGGCACAAGTTCGCGCAACAAGCAACAGCAGAAATACTTGGACCTACCTATGATGATGCATTCTCTGTCCCCAGCCATGAACATGGAGGCGGCTTTGGAAGGCAGGTTGAAGTGCCGGGCGGAAAGGAAGGGGGAGAGGCGGCCCGAAGGGTCGGAGGGAGCACCGGCAGAGGAGGGCGGAGGGTCGGCTGCCTGAGGAGCGCCCGCTCCTTGTTCGAGCCCAGACATGGCTAGCTCCGGGTGCTTGATTACCACCCAGTCGTAGCGCTCCACTTCGGGCACCAGCTGGAGAGAGGAGATGAGGTTAGAGCTAATTGTTGGTTTGACCTGCAGCTCTGATGAACGGTGAGCTTGTGGGGCCCCACCAATGTGAGGACATGATTGGTTCTGAGAAAAATCAGACAGCAGAACTGGCACAAGTTGCACATCGTATGGCAACTGACAAAGGACAGTTGCTAGAAAGAGGGGCAAGTTTATTAAACGTATATTATTATTATTAATAATAATAATAATTATTATTATTATTTCAATTTATTGATCGCTTTTTCCCACTCATGCGGGCTCAGAGCGATTTACAGTTACTCAAAGACAATGGACTAACAATATATTCGTGGTCTGTAGTTTGCATGGGGGCACCCAATGGACCTCATCCACTGACCGGATGGAGACAGCCACCAATGTAACAGGTGTCAGACTGCTCACTGCACAGCCTGTAGTGCAGTCCGACTGACCTCCCTGAAGACGAACACACCCCACACTTCCAGGAGAAAAGCTTTAGGGATACATGACAACATTATACAGCATCTTTCTTAACATTGCCTCGAAACCCAAGATTGCTATTTACATGCTTTGGTGGCAAGACCCTCTTCATGCTATAGGGATTCACCTGTTTGATACCTGGGCAAGGCCCACCCCGGACAAAGGCTCCCAGCTCCTTGCCCGGATTTGAAAACAACCAAAGTACACGACCACAGAGAAAGTGGGGCATACAATGATGAGACAGACATTTCTTCCCACAGCATGACAACAGAGCTCCTCAAGCCAGAGAGTCAACAGTGTAACCAAAAGGAAAAACCTGTAAATGCTCTTTTAATGATACTCTTTTTCTGGATTCGGGTAAATCACATTCAGAACAAGGGACGAGTTCCACAACGGAGGGCGAGGAGAGGGCAGGGATTAATAGAAAATGTACATCCTGCCTTGACTAACCAGATATCGCCCAGTTTTGTGCTATTAGTGTGCTTAAATTGGTAAGGTTTAAAACAAGACTGTCTAGAAGCACAGAACAGTCCAAAGAACCGAACTTCAACTGCAGACTTCACTTATTTTGACACTGAGGGTTGGGTCTTTCCATTCCCCTCCTCACTGGAGCCTCCAACCCACCAACCGACCCCCAGCCCAGCCTAATTCTCAGTGGCCAGTTGAAAAGCTGGTAGGATGAAACCTGGTCCAGAGTCAAGAGACCAGCTGCTTTGTCCCAGGGCTGCCAAGTCGCAGAAGGGCCCCCGAATAAATTAAGTGGGACAGGGCTTCTTGTCTCTTTAGGGAGACCTGCCTTGGCATAAAGTAAAGGTAAAGGTTTCCTTGCTCGAAAGCCAGTCGAGTCCGACTCTAGGGTTGCGGTGCTCATCTCCGTTTCAAAGCCGAAGAGCCAGTGCTGTCTGAAGACGTTTCCGTGGTCATGTGGCCGGCATGACTAAACACCAAGGCGCACGGAACGCTGTCACCTTCCCACCAAAGTGGCACCTATTTATCTACTTACAATTTCTTGCTTTTGAACTGCTAGGTTGGCAGGAGCTGGAATGAGAGACGGGAGCTCACTCCGTCATGCGGCACACTCGGGTCTCGAACGGCTGAACTACCGACCTTCCACAGCCTGCAGTTCAGCGTCTTAACCACTTGAGCCACCGCAGCTCCTTGGCATAGCACTGTATTAACACCATGCTTTCGAGATCCGTGAAGCCAAACAAGAAGCCCTTGGCGATCCTTCTTCCTGGCAAGATGACCCAACTCGGGATCAAGGCATCAGGGCTGCATCGGGACCCATTCAGGAAGTCTAGCTTTGTAGGTGGGCCAGCAAAAAAGACTCATCCCCGATCAGACGGAAGGGAATGGCACCAGTGCTGCTTACCCTGAACACAAAGCATTCCCCCGTCCCGAAGAAACTCAGCTTTCCTCCTCCTCGCTTGCGTTCATTCCAGTCTGTCGATAAGTAAGCACCGCAGACCTAGAGTGGGTAAACAGTGAACAGCCAACTTTTGGAGAGAAGAGATGTTCAAGCATTCCAAGACTTATCACAAAGATCAAGATCCATTTTTTCATACTGCATTTTTGGGTGCATATCAAAGAGGCTTTAGGTATAAATGCACTAGTCTAAAAGCTGTGGGGTGGCTGTGGCTCCCCTGTTGAGTATAAACCCGGGGGCAAACCCAGGTTTGCCTTCATGCACTGTATGAAATGGTCCTTCATATTGGGTGCAGTAAAGAAGAAGCTGGAGACCAACTGGTGATGAAGGTGCATAAAGTTTACTTAGAGATAATGGTGAATATTTACACAGAGATATACAGATTGTCTTACAGCATAACATACCTTCGTTGGAGAGAACTAAGTCCCCCACCCAGCTTATCAAGCTGATAGCTTAGATACTAACCCCAGCCAATCACTAACAGGATAAACTAATTTCCTACTCTAACAATGCTTGAAGAGCAACACCTGGTAGTTTAACACCTGGCTGTAATTGCTTTAACCACTTAGCATGACAGCTAAGACTTACACATGATCATACTGATCTAGATCTAGTAACTGCTTGCTACCTCAACCTAGACATATATCTCAATACTTCAAGGCCAGAAACAATTTATGTCTGTAGTCAGTATACCCTTCCCTTTGTTTGGGCTGGTCAGGCACTGTTTAAGCAGGAGCTGCTGCTAGAAAACGATGCCTCTGCTCCCTCCCCAAGCATCCCTGCAGCGGAATGGGAACCAGGTTCTCACGTAATCTTGTGCTGCTGTGGTACACCTGTGAAGGCAGCTGTGGTATATCCTTGAATAATGCAGTCAAAGGGACTGGTCCCACCTTACGGGTCCTCTCCTACCCAATCATTATGGGTTTTTTTTATTTTTTGAGCCCCCGGAGGGGATTTTTTATTATTTTTTTTATCACGACAAAAAACTACAACAGAAGAAAAGGGAGGGGGAACTACATATACGGGATAAAGTAAAGAAGTCCACTACTAACTAAAACCCCAAGAGAGGAGATCCTACAACTAGCTTAGGTACATCAAGACTTCCCATCACTGATCCCTTTATAAACTGAGTCAAACATTTATAGCACTTTTTCTTTAAAGCTTAGATTTAACTGTCTAGCAACAGTACCCCCAATCATCCCATAACAAAA
Source organism: Gekko japonicus (assembly GCF_001447785.1). Taxonomy (NCBI): domain Eukaryota; kingdom Metazoa; phylum Chordata; class Lepidosauria; order Squamata; family Gekkonidae; genus Gekko; species Gekko japonicus. The sequence goes on from NW_015165352.1 coordinate 43,461, forward strand.
GTCTCAAAGGCACAATTCAGAGTCCTTCAGCCTTTACTTCTCCTTTCCCCTTCTCTTCCGCAGCTTGTACGGACTTTTTTGGGCCCCAATCATTATGCTGTTGGAAGGCAGGGTAACAATAATGGGGCAGCGGTCCATGGCATTAGGTCCACCCACACAGCTGAAGCATTCATATGCCTACTGCAAACGCATGGGGGGTCACGCTTGTCAGAAAGCAGTAAAAGGCCTCCCAATTGTCTCCCCAAATCCTGCAGTGCGAAGAGTAAACAATGGAAGCCAAAACAGCCAATGTTGTTTAGAACCTGGAGAATCGCATTTCAAGGTACAGATTGTTTCGTGGACATAGTAAAGGTAAAGGTTCCCTTGCTCAAAAGCCAGTCGAATCCGACTCTAGGGTTGCGGTGCTCATCTCCGTTTCAAAGCCGAAGAGCCAGCGCTGTCCGAAGACATTTCCGTGGTCATGTGGCCAGCATGACGAAACACCAAGGTGCACGGAACGCTTTTACCTTCCCACCGAAGTGGTCCCTATTTATCTACTTGCAATTTCTTGCTTTCGAACTGCTAGGTTGGCAGGAGCTGGAACTAGAGATGGGAGCTCACTCCGTCATGCGGCACCCAGGTCTCGAACTGCCGAACTACCGACCTTCCACAGCCTGCAGTTCAGCGTCTTAACCACTCGAGCCACCGCAGCTCCATTCGTGGACATGGCAAGGGGCAAAAGGTAAGGTCCTAAAAGCAGAGAGGATATCTGTGCAAAACACATGACTGCAGCAGGGATTTCTTCTCCGCAAGGTGGATACAACCACCAAAGCAATAGCTGTAGTTAATACTGCTGCGAAATGACATATTGCTGTTTAATCACGGCCGGTACTTGTCCTACTGACTCACCTCTTGGGCGGTCGTCTTAATCAGGAGGAGAGTCGGCTCGTGTCCCTCGCAGTGCGAAAAGAACCTGATACGGGAGAACAGGCCTCCTTAGTGGAAACACTCCGATGCTTATTATCTTAACTACTGTAACATTCTCTTTGAGGGCACGGACGCTCCACAACACGTTCTTTCATGTCACGGCTTACCTTCTGCTTCCTGGTAGACCAAGTACTGAGGATGCAGTAACCCACACAGAATCACAACCTCTGTCGGGTGGTGGAGCATGGACACACGAAGTTGCCTTATACTGAACCGCACCCCCATGTTACCAGAAGTGTGGTCATCCAGCCACACCCACCTTTTGCCTCTTATTCTGTTCACCTTGTTTGTTGTCAAAACCCAAAGCTTTTTTGTAGCAGGAACTCCTTTGCATGTTAGGCCACACACCCCTAATGTAGCCAATCCTAATGAGTTTCTGCTGTTGGGTGTGGCCTATTATGCTAATATTTTCCTGCTGGGTGTGGCCAACTTGGGAGCCAGCCGGAACTCCGTTCCTGTGCGTTCCTGCCCCCAAATAGCCCTGGTAGCAGCTCTCTAGAGAGCTACCTGGTCGATGTTGAGGACTGAACCTGGGTTCAGATAGCATTGTGGCTGCAAACTTAAGAGCCCATCCTCAGGCATGGGACATTCAAGCCTCAGCTTTCTTAAGACATAATAGTCATGATTCCCCCCCCCCCCCAGTCACTGCTGTCATTGTTTGACTTGTATCACCATCTACTGTGCAACACCCAGGGGGAAGGGGGGAAGGATTCTAATTCCAAGGAGCTGGCTTCGTTCAAGGATTTTTCTCCCCGAACTGGAATGGGATTAGCAAACCAGAGACAGCTAAACTTTTTAAGAACCCAGCCATGATCAAAACAGACTGCCTCCCAATAAACTTTTCACACGGCACTTGGCACTTACAGAAAGCACCACTTGCACAGCCAGATACATTGTGTGCAGTTCTGGTCACCACACCTTAAAAAGGATATTATAGCTTTGGAAAAAGTGCAGAAAAGGGCAACTCGAATGATAAAAGGGTTGGGACACTTTCCCCATGAGGAAAGGTTAAGGCGCTTGGGGCTCTTTAGCTTGGAGAAACGACGACTGAGGGGTGACATGATTGGGGTTTATAAGATTATGCATGGGATAGAGCAGGTAGAGAAAGAGGTACTTTTCTCCCTTTCTCACAATACAAGAACTCATAGGCACTCCATGAAATTGCTGAGCAGTCGGGTTAGAACGGATAAAAGGAAGTCCTTTACCCAAAGAGTGATTAACACATGGGATTCACCGCCGCAGGAAGTGGTGGCAGCTACAAGGATGGACGGCTTCAAAAGGGAATTAGATAACCATATGGAGCAGAGGTCCATCAGTGGCTATTAGCCACAAGGTATAGATAGGGGCTCTGGGGCAAGTGATGCTCTGTCATCTTGGTGCTTGGGGGGGGGTCAACAGTGGGAGGGCTTCTAATGTCCTGGCCCCACTGGTGGACCTCCTGATGGCACCTGGTATTTCTGGCCACTGTGTGACACAGAGTGTTGGACTGGATGGGCCTTTGGCCTGATCCAACATTGGCATCTCTTATGTTCTTATTGTCCACATATGATCCTTCTAACATCATGAGTCAGTATCATCACGAGCCCCATATTACTGGCAGCTGCTGAGGGCAGGGCTTGCTTAGGGTCACCCAGTGAGGTTTGCACAAGGGATTTCCCCATTCTCACCTTAGTCTTAGCCCACTACACTACACAGTACAGCAGGAACCCATTAGCATATTAGGCCACACCCCTGACAGCACAGCTCATTCACATATTAGGCCACACCATTTGCATGTTAGGCCACACACCCCTAATGTAGCCAATCCTAATGAGTTTCTGCTGTTGGGTGTGGCCTATTATGCTAACGAGTTCCTGCTGGGCGTGGCCAACTTGGGAGCCAGCTGGAACTCCGTTCCTGTGCGTTCCTGCCCCAAAATAGCCCTGCATCTAGCACTCATGCTACAAGACAACACTGCAAGTTAAACACAGTACCCCTGTACAATCGCATAATGTTGTGATTGTGCTTAATGGTGTTGTTCACCCACATTTTGTAGTGCTCACCTGCCTTCCTGCACTATTGAGGAAACCATGCTCTTCAGTTCCCGCCTCCCACAGAAAAATTGTGCGTTTTCTTCCCTACTTCTCTCCAGCCTGCCCTTCTCGCCTCCAGTCAGTTATAGAAGTTGGTTTGTGCAGCAGGGTTCTATGGACGAGGCCAGATCACAGGACAGTGGGGACCAAACTGACAGGTTCAGTGTAAAACCAGCCCAAATTCTATGCTTGTGGTAATGCAGCCCAAACTGGCTGTGTTAGAGCAAAACATGTGACATGAATTAGAAGAAGAGGAGATTGGATTTATGCCCCGCCCTTCACTTGGAGTCTCAGAGCGGCTTACAAACTCCTTCCCCTTCCCCTCCCCACAACAGACACCCTGTGAGGTGGATGGGGCTGAGAGAACTCTGACACAAACTGCTCTTTTTCAAGGACAGCTGTGCCAGAGCTTGTGACTGACCCAAGGTCACATCAGCAGGTGCAAGTGGAGGAGTGGGGAATCAAACCCGGTTCTCCCAGATTAGAGTCTGCGCACTTAACCACTACACCAAACTGGACATGGGTGCCTGACCAGACTGGCTGTCACATGTAACAACTTGTAAAAGCCCTACATGGCCAGGGTCCGGCATACCTGAAGGACCGCCTTTCCCCATACAGGCCCCAAAGAGCACTTCGGTCGGGGTCACAACACCGCCTAGTGACACCAGGCCCTAAGGAAGCCAGGCTTGTTGCCACAAGGGCTAGGTCCTTTTCGGTGGTGGCTCCTATCTGGTGGAATGAGCTCCCAGAGGAGATCAGGGCCCTGCGGGACCTGTTACAGTTTCACAGGGCCTGTAAGACGGAGCTCTTCCACCAGGCTTTCGAATAGGAGTCGCTGCTGCCACCACCAATGGGCGATCGCAGAGCAGTACCGCCAGGTTGGGCTGATTGGCCACCTGAACATCGTGGCCCATGGCACCCCTCTCATTGACCCCAATGTGATGTACAATAGGGAGTGAGCATATTAGTCACGATGGATCCTGGGAGTTGTCCACTGTGTTTAAACTGTTTTAACTGTATTTTATTGCACTGCGTGCCTTAATTCTTTTTAACTTGTGGTGTTGTATTACACCTCGGTGTTTTGTAAGCTGCCCTGAGCCCGCGTGCGGGGAGGGCAGGGTATAAATGAAATAAAATAAATAAATAAAATAAATAAAAATGCTCCGTTGGACTCCGGAACACTGGGGGGGAGGGGCTGTGGCCATTTTGTGTGACACGAGGAAAGCTGGAAACCACTCCTTGATACAAGTTGTTATGTGTGAACAGTAAGTCTGGTTGAGCACCTATGTCCCAACTGATGTGAACCGTAATGTCTAGTTTTGGTCTTAGATAAAGATGCTGCTAAGAATAAAGCACTCATGCAGAGGTCATTTCGGGGGGGGGGGATCGCGGGGGATCGCAGTTCCAGGGTAAGTTGCTTCCTCCCTGCCTCTCCCCACCCCTGCCTGCCTGGGGCCAGGGAGGGCCTTCGCCGGGCTTCCTTGCACTCCCGCCGGCCTTGCAGGTCCACCACCGGGCCCCTCATTGGGCTCGGCAGTGGAGCTGCAAGGCCGGCGGTGGCGGCCGGTACCGTTGGGGGCGGGGTGTGTGGCCTTATGACACACTTCTGGTGATGTCAGGGGGTGTGGCCTTATGACACACTTCCAGTGATGTCAGGGGGGGTGGCATATGCTAATGAGTTATGCTAATGAGTCCCCCTAGCTCTTTTTCTACGAAATGACCCCTGCACTCATGCCACCAGGGCACCCGAGGAAGGGCTTACTAGCCACCTACAATCGTCTTATGGCCTTCTATACCACAAATTCCTGTTTAGGTTTACTTAAGGCTATTCACCTGCTCAAGCTGCAGCCGTGTTCCAAGGTGGTATACACTAACAGGGGCTGGCAAAGCGCAAAGCGTTCGGGAATCCACGACCAGATGTCTCTCATCTTCTTTACGTCCACAATTTCAGACTTGAAGTTTTCAGCGTGAACTGCCAGGTGGACATTCTGCCTGCAGGGCAACAGAAAGCAGGAGTTGAAGAAGGCTGCAAGAGCAATAGGCCGAAGAAGCTACTGTTCAATTCAGGCCTCACCGTCCAGGTACCTGGTGGGCAGAGAAGTAAAGGAGAGTTTCTTTTAACACTACGCACTGTGTATGACTACCCCAGGGTTATGTGGGGAACCTCCCACCCACCTCCAAAAAACAAGAGGATGCCAGCCCACAAAGACTTTCTATTCTAGCCTTTTTTAAAAGCAGGAAAAACAGTAGCAAACACTATTTTTGCTACTGAAGCTATAAGCATTGTGAAGGTGACTCTTCTTAAGCACTCCATAAACAGAAAAGAGGAGGAGGAGAAGGAGGCTAGAATACATTGATGTTAGGATATGGGTAAGGGGGCTTTCCAATTCTCAATAACACTAACAAGACTTTCTAAAGGATTAAACTATAATTTGTTATATTTGTTGTTCAGTCGCACAGTCGAGTCCGACTCTTTGCGACCCCATGGACCAAGTCCCGCAAGGCCCTCCTGTCTTCTGCTGTCCTCTGAAGTTGGCTCAATTTCATGTTCGTTGCATCATTGACACTGTCTAACCATCTGATCCTTTGCCGTCCCCGTCTTCTTTGAACCTTCAGTCTTTCCCAGCATCAGGGTCTTCTCCAGTGAGGGCTCCCTTCTCATTGGGTGGCCAAAGTATTTGAGCTTCAGTTTCGTTATCTGGCCTTCCAGGGAACAGTCAGGGTTGATTTCTTTTAGGATTGACTGGTTTGATCTTCTTGCAGTCCAAGGGACTCTCAAGAGTCTTCTCCAGCACCATAGTTCAAAAGAATCTATTTGTTATATAGGTTATTAGAAATGGAATTTTATTTCTGTATGTTAACTTTCATGAGACTGAATGGAAGCTAGTATTATTTTAAGCATGCAGATAGTCAAAATATACAATCGGCCAAAGTTTTAAAAACCTTTTGTTCTTTAAGTTGCTTTCCTACTATTTTTGCAGACTTTTATGAGGCCCTCACCCAATGGGGGGGGGGGAAGAAACCCATTTGCCCAGTTTAAAACTTGGTTTTCCATCCAGCAACAGCTTAATCACAGTGATTTCTGGGGCTTTTAACGAACAGCAGACAGAGGGTTTAATGAAAAAAAATCTTATGGCCAGAAATTTCAGTCAGCGCCACCCAAAAACATCTCAACTGCTGCCACAGCTTGAATGCAAACGTGATTGCGATCTACTCCACTGTAAGAAGCCACCTACCTGTGGAGCCACGTTTTGTACCTGTGGAAGTAAAGAACCTACAGACGTCTCAGTTGGGCCCAAGATACTGTAAATCAATTAAGCAGCTAAATGACTTGGGCCCAAGAAGCGTAAGCAAGGCATAAGGCAATACAGCAGCCATTTCTTTCCAACAGCCATGCCCAACTCTAGTGTTGGTTCCACGGACAGCAGTATATATGCACGCAAGAGCCATGCCGTGGAGCAAGCTGAGTCTTGAAGCCACTGTTCTGCATGCCAGGGGAAAAGGTAGAAATGCAGATGCACAGACAGGCCCTTCATCCTGCTTCCATTTGAATACTGAACACATCTAGCACACGGGTTTAAGTGACAGCCATCCTTAAGGATATGCATAGTGAGGAGATTTGAGAAGCGCACAGTTGTGAGTTTCCCGTGAGCTGGGCAATCTCCTCTCAGCCTCACGAAGCCCAGCTGGAGGGCTCCGACTCTGCCCCCTCTGCCCTGCAGAACTGCCAGGCGAGCTTTACACAGAGACGCGGTTCTCTGCCATACCACGGTTAAACACGCTTGGCTCAGCACACTAACTGCGCCATCAAGAGTCCATAAGAACACCACTGACACACAGTCATAAAAGACACCACTGGCAAAGGGAGATGAGACTGCCTGCTCCGGTGACATCATTGGCTAGAGAACGAAGGAACTGGCGATCACTTGTCCAAGCTCAGTATAGAGGAAGGGATGGAGAGACTGAAATATGGCTTACGACGGTCCCTGTCACATGGGGGGGGGGGAAGGTACGGGCAAAGTGTGGCTTTTTAAAGCCGCACCAAAAGAAACACGCGGCGGCGGGATCACGTTGATCCCGAGCCGCGGCGCATTCCCTCCCCGGCAGGATCAGATGCCGGGGGAAGCCACGGTGGGGAAAGGGAGGCTGCCGAACTGTGCATGTGTGAAGAAGAAGAAGAAGAAGAAGAAGAAGAAGAAGAGATTGGATTTATACCCCGCCCTTCACTACCCAAAGGTGTCTCAGAGCGGCCTACAAACTCCTTTCCCTTCCCCTCCCCACAACAGACACCCTGGGAGGTGGGTGGGGCTGAGAGAACTCTTGACAGAAACTGCTCTTTTTCAAGGACAGCTGTGCCAGAGCTTGTGACTGACCCAAGGTCACATCAACAGGTGCACGTGGAGGAGTGGGGAATCAAACCCGGTTCTCCTAGATTAGAGTCCGCGCACTTAACCACGACACCAAACTGGCTCTCTGTGAGTTGATCCAGAACAACAGTGTGATGCCATTTGAGTCTGTTAAGGATAATGACCTTAACCTAATTTGGCGCAGTTTAAAAAACGGTAAGCATGATCCCGAAGAACCCCATCACCGCGCGCTGCTAGAGGGCTACTTGCAACACTAAAATGTAAGGTTCCATAGGGGTTACGATTTCAGTCTGCCTCAGAAAGGGTGGAAACAGGAATGGAGGGGGAGATGGGAATGAGCCAGCATCGTTCAGACACAGGTGATGTTTCTATTGTTAAGTAAAATGGAAGGAGCACTACGGAGACCAACTCTCCTGAGACTCGGTATCTAGTCCATTTTCACCTACATTTCCCCCAACGAGATTAGACTGCCACGTTCACTCCCCCCCCCTATACTCACACAATCATCATCTGATGGCCATTAGACATGTGCCAGTTTATATAAAAGAGAAAGGGAGCAAAGGGGTCCAAGGTCACCCGGGGAGACTTACGATTGAAACCAGCCCCCCCTCCAGCTCTACACTCTAAACCACTGTAATACACTGCCCATTAATGGGGGTGGTTGGGAATCTGGTACAAGATCAATTCTTGAGCTACTAGAATCATAGAATCACAGAGTTGGAAGGGGCCATACAGGCCGTCCAGTCCAACCCCCTGCTCAACGCAGAATTAGCCTACAGCAGCCCTGACAAGTGTATAGAATCATATTATTCTATACACCAGTTTGGTGTAGTGGTTAAGTGTGCGGACTCTAATCTAAAAGAACAGGGTTTGATTCCCCACTCCTCCACTTGCAGCTGCTGATGTGACCTTGGGTCAGTCACAAGCTCTGGCACAGCTGTCCTTGAAAAAGAGCAGTTTGTGTCAGAGTTCTCTCAGCCCCACCCACCTCACAGGGTGTCTGTTGTGGGGAGGGGAAGGGAAAGGAGTTTGTAAGCCGCTCTGAGACACCTTTGGGTAGTGAAGGGTGGGGTATAAATCCAATCTCTTCTTCTTCTTCTTTAAAATAAAGTTGCTTAGAATGTAACCAGGACTGAAGATCTGAGCTTCTTTTGCTGGGAGGGAGAAGGAAGAATCACAAACCCTCCCCCATGCTTTACAAGGGTTACATCTGCAATGAAGGCACCCTGGCCTGCTCAAACCCAGTAAACTGCACTGTTTCTTTCTCCTATGCCTGTCTGCAGGCAGGCAGATGCAATTGCAGTAACTATTTTAGCAAGAGCAGAGCATACTATGCTTTCCCTTTTCCACATCATTTGCCTAAGGAAGCAGCATTTTTTTTTGCAGGGTGAAGGGCTGCTATTTCGGCTTTTGTCACTCATGACAGGAACTCTGCAATAATGTACATGCGGCCTTAAGTGGAAATGAGAGGGGTCCACTTGGATGGATTCCTCTGCAGTATACTCTGAGTGCAGGGCCGGTGCTGTACCAGGATCAGACAGTTTGTAAGTTGCTATTAAAACAAACAGATTGCAACTGCAAGGGCTTTGTTTACACAGATCATCTGCTCCAACAGCCAACTCTGGCTCGGTGGCTGCCAAGCACAAGGTATTCCCACCACAGTGTCCCTCCGATGTTACGTGATGCTATTACTCCGTGATGAGGATGGAAGAGGAAGTCTGACACTGTACAAAGGCGAAATCTTAAAGGAGGAGTCCAAGTGGCAACAGGAGAGAAACGACAAGTGCAAATAGGCAGGTGAGTTGATTACCCTACCAGGGCTCTTTTTGTAGAAAAAGCCCAGCAGGAACTCATTAGCATAATAGGCCACACCCAACAGCAGGAACCCATTAGCATATTGGGACACACCCCTGACAGCACAGCTCATTAGCACATTAGGCCGCACCCCCATGTTACCAGAAGTGTGGTTATCCAGCCACACCCACCTTTTGCTTCTTATTCTGTTTACCTTGTTTGTTGTCCAAACCCAGGGCTTTTTTTGTAGCAGGAACTCCTTTGCATGTTAGGCCACACACCCCTAATGTAGCCAATCCGAATGAGTTTCTGCTGTTGGGTGTGGCCTATTATGCTAATGAGTTCCTGCTGGGCATGGCCAACTTGGGAGCCAGCTGGAACTCCGTTCCTGTGCGTTCCTGCCCAAAAATAGCCCTGACCCTACCGCAGTGGCGGCGAACCTATGGCACGCGTGCCAGAGGCAGCACTCAGAGGCCTCTCTGCGGGCACGCGTGCCATCGCCCCAGCCAGGCCCAGTCCGTCATTAAAGTGTGGAATTCTCTGCCAAATAATTTTAAGTAAATGAAAGCATTTGGGATTGCTTTCCTTACTTTGTTTGGATCATCTTATGTTAATGTATGAGTTGTTTTTTCTAAACTAAAACCTCAGTATTCAGGTTAAATTGCTGTGTTGGCACTTTGCGATGAATGTGGGTTTTGGGTTGCAGTTTGGGCACTCTAAAAGGTTCGCCATCACTTCCCTTCTGGAGCCAAGACTCACTCAAGGCGGGCAGGGGGAGGATGAAGACCCTGGGAACCATCAGAGCAGCTCCGGCTTGCATGCCTGCGACATGGATGTAAAGGGAAGCGACTCTGGGGTGGGATGGGGGGAGGGAAACCGCTAGAGCCAGGAGACTCTGGGGAGTGGGGGTGAGGGAGAAGCATGGCAAACGTAGCATGTAGAAAAATATAAGCCAGTAAAAGCCAAAAGATAGGGGACCGATCTGGGGCAAGGAACAGAATATGAAGTGTTAAGAGCCACTGTAAATAATGAGCAGTGAAGAGGTGGGACAAATGGTAAGAGACAAACAACCAGACAGGCTACTGGAGGGGGGGGGAGAGAAGAGAGAGAAGGAACCTCACACACCATTGCAAGCTCTCTACTGGAAACAGGGTCTTAGAGGAGGAGAACGGACCTTGAACCCTACTTCAAAACATCCCCAGAAAGGGTCACTTGAAGCACCGCTAAGCAGGCCAAGGCACAATCACGCAGAATGTCTGGTAAGTGCTTCACTTCCCGACTGGGCCTGAACTGTCACACGTCTTCTGATAAAAGGCAACAGAGGCCAAGCCACACCTGCTGAGGGCAGCGGACTGGACATTGTAGCCAGCTAGCTATTAGACTTCTCTTTACCTGCCCACAGGAGCTGCGGTGGATCAAGTGGTTAAGACGCTGAACTGCAGGCTGTGGAAGGTCGGTCGTTCAGCAGTTCGAGACCCGGGTGTGCCGCATGACGGAGTGAGCTCCCGTCTCTAGTTCCAGCTCCTGCCAACCTAGCAGCTCGAAAGCAAGGAATTGCAAGTAGATAAATAGGGACCACTTCGGTGGGAAGGTAACAGCGTTCCGTGCACGTTGGTGTTTAGTCATGCCGGCCACATGACCACGGAAACGTCTTCGGACAGCGCTGGCTCTTCAGCTTTGAAACGGAGATGAGCGCCGCAACCCTAGAGTCGGATTCGACTGGCTTTCGAGCAAGGGAACCTTTACCTTTACCCGCCCACACAGAACAGCCTCACGTACGCTATCCTGTCGCTCACCATTTGTGTCCTTTGGATTTTCATTATAGGTCTTCCCTGCAGTACATGTTATGCTCACGCAGCTCACAAGCTTTATAGGACTGCAGAGCGGGCAGGCTAGATTGGGCCTTTTGCACCATGTCTTTGGCAGCAGGACTGGTAAAAGGCTTGCAGAGACATTCTTAAGATTTCCCCACCACCACTATCTTGACCCGGAGCAGCCGCCCAGCACTAGCAGCAGACAGCCATGAGGAATCCAAGCCACGCAAAGCAGAGCGAGAACTCCGGTACGGAGAATTCAAACATTTAAACCTACCTTTTGGGAGATGAAGTGCTGCAAGGAAGGAGGGTGCAGCAGATACAGAAGGGACAGAAGGCGGCACGAAATGAGACAAAAAAAAAGAAGTCAGGAAAAGATCAGCAATTTCTTATATTCCAGAGCACATGGAAGACGCCTATACAGAGAGATTTGAATCAGATAAACAAATTAGAGAGTAGAAAGATAGTTCAGCATTCTCTAGTTCTTAATGCCTTCCTTACCATTTCACAACATTATTCCAATTTCTTTTTCAACTTCTGTTCTTCCACAGAGTGGGGTCTTGAGCTACTTACTATTTATCTACCCATTCATACTCAGGTTTCCCAAATACTGTGACTACCAGCCCAGACAAATGAAGCATCAGCATTAGATTTTGATTCCCTCAGTCCTCACAAAAATCCTGCAAGGTAGGTTAGATTGGGAAACAGCAACTAGCCCAAGTTGACGCCACTATGCTTTGTGGTTAAGGCAGAATCTGAAACTCAGGGCTTGTGCTAAAGTTCTCCTTTAAGTTCCTACAACCACTACATGGGGAAAACACCTGAGAGCATTAAAGGTGCTCCTCTGCAGTCTCCTAAGGCACTCCAAAGATATCAATCCAGTTCAAACAATTTCCCTCATACTTATTCCTTAACCTGGCCTAAGACTCTAGCAAGAAATTTTGCTTCCACATAAATGCCAAGTTAACTGATAATAAGTTATGTTCTGAAGTTTGTACATTATAAAACAGCAAACAGAGTTTAAAGAGAGGATTTTATATTCTGTGCTATTCTCAAATTAGCCCTATTTAAATGTTTTTAGGGTTGTTTTTTTTTTAAAAAACAGGCTTTTATGCATGTTGCTATACACACAAACCTCTTTTTAGCCGTTCACTCAGCAGGTGAGAAGCATACATTGTTAATTTGGATAGTGCTGGGTTTAATCTGAATAAATCAACTCCTCATCAAGATCTGACAATCGATATATTTTTCAATTATGGAAGCACTGCTTCTCTGGCAATAAAAATTAGTGGAAGCAATATTAGCAACATGCGACAGAAAGGCTGAATTAGTGTTAATGTTACTACATGGGTATGGCACAGGAAATTCAAACAACCATTTATGTATCACTCGCAAGAAGGGCTCAGTTCTTAGGGACTCCAACACCACAATGAATGCCATAAAGAACAGCTTGGCTGCTAACGTTGCTTTTATTTATTTATTTTCTTTAAAAAGGCGGTTGCTGGGAGAATCACAATTTTGAGCAAAGGAACTATGTGTACATCCACCCATTTCCGTCCATTTTTTTCTGTGGAAATCTCTTCACTTTGCAGTTCCCTTTCGTTGGCAGGGTTCCACACAGTAGAAAAAGCCCAGCAGGAACTCATTAGCATAATAGGCCACACCCCAAAGCAGAAACTCATTAACATATTAGGCCACACCCCTGACAACACAGCTCATTAGCACACTAGGCCGCACCCCCATGTTAACAGAAGTGTTGTTATCCAGCCACACCCACCTTTCGCTTGTTATTCTGTTTACCTTGTTTGTTGTCAAAACCCAGGGCCTTTTTTTTGTAGCAGGAACCCTTTGCATGTTAGGCCACACACCCCTAATGTAGCCAATCCTAATGAGTTTCTGCTGTTGGGTGTGGCCTATTATGCTAATGCGTTCCTGCTAGGTGTGGCCAACTTGGGAGCCAGCCAGAACTCAGTTTCTGTGCATTCCTGACCAGAAATAGCACTGGTTCCACATATATGGAAGAAATCAGATCTTGAGCAGAACACCAGTTGGCAAGGAACAACTCAAGTACCTGCCTCTGCTCAGGAGACGCAACCTTCCAAGGGATCACTTAAGGGAAGAGTGGGGGGGGGGAAGAGAGTGCACCAGGCCTTAGTTATGTGCATCTTGCAGGTGTAACAGGTAGCTTACTCCTAAATAGCAGCACCTAGCGAGGCATAGCCCTGACCCGGATAGCCCAGGCTGGCCCAGCTAAGCAAGGTTGTCCCTGGTTAGTATTTGGAAGGAAGTCCAGGGTCATGACAACAGAGGCAGCCATCTCCGAACATCTCTTGCCATAAGTTGGCTGCAATTTGACAGCAACAAAAACAGCAAGAAACAGCTGCCCTGCAAAGAAAGTTTGCTTACAAACCCTAAAAACACAACTGACCTGACCTTTACCTAACATTAAATGCCAGCAGCTCAATATCCTACGATTAGTCTGTCCACAACTCCAGGCCACTTGAACTGGAAGATTTGTGGTCTGGTGCTAAGACTGAACTTTTCACTACATGAGGAAGAGTGCGCATGGATAGAGCTCTCTTCAGGAACAGAGGAGAAAAGCTTCAGTCCCACCCCATGTTCCCTCTAAGCTGTAAAGGCTTGTGAGCAAAAATTCTACTTTGTGAGCTACTGGCATTAAAGTTGTGAGCGAGCGATTTGGCTACTGCATAAATTAGTTTGCTCTGGAGCCATCCTTCCTGAGCAAAGGCAAACGTGAGTGAGCCAGAGGCTAAAAAACTGAGCTAGCTCACACAATCTCAGCTTAGAGGGAACACTGGTCCCACCACTAGTCGGGTGATGTGGTGCTTCTGGATTGGCCGTGTCTGGTATGAACACCGGGACCGTGCCTTTCCCTGGTCGACAGAAGAGATAGAAATATGTTGAAAAAGGTATGCCTACCCTATTCCCAAGTCCTGGCAAATGTTGCTAGCAAGGATCCTGGCAGATTGTGCTCCCTAAAATAGAGAGAAGGGTTGGGCTACTAATATTATTAATTGATTGTTAAAGGTAAAGGTTTCCCTTGCTCGAAAGCCAGTCGAATCCGACTCTAGGGTTGCGGTGCTCATCTCCGTTTCAAAGCCGAAGAGCCAGCACTGTCGGAAGACGTTTCCGTGGTCATGTGGCCGGCATGACTAAACACCAAGGCGCATGGAACGCTGTTACTTTCCTATTAATTGTGGGTCTAAATTAATGAATTAATAGATTACATTGGATTAACTGCCCTGTGTAAATTGATTAATTAATTGGTTGGTTTATAAATTAACAAATTAATTGACAAAAGATTAGCATTGGATATCTTGAAGTTAAATTTGCCACCAATATTTATTAGCCTCTAATTTTATTTGCCACTAATATTACTGGCTAAATTTGAAGAGAAGGGGAGGGGAAAGGCAATCATAGGCTATTATGCGAAATTATATGGGCTGTAAGGGAATTGTTTAAGAGTAAACTTAATGGGAAGAGAGTGATAGTAAAATTAGGAACCTGTAGGCAGCTAACTGAGCAAGGGAAACTTTTATCTGTAAAAGCTGCTGGTACACAGGGCACTGTCCACACCCTGAAACTTCATGAAGGAAATGAGGAAACAGTCCCATCAGTCAAAAAGAGAAGGGTGCAGGCAGATGTACACACAAGTCCTATGCCAGTTTAAATCACTTCTGGGGGGTCTACTTACAAAAAATCTGCAAGTTCCCATACCACTTCTCAGCCACCGGTCTTGTCCTATTTCTACTACAAGAAAGTGGAATATATTGAACATTGATGCAGTGCTCCAAAACATCAAACTCTTCACACCTTCCCCAGAATCTTTAACACATGCAGGAATACATGTCAACCTGATCTGCCACCAGTGTTCCCTCTAAGCTGAGTTAGTGCGAGCTCGCTCACAGTTTTTTAGTTTTTTAGCCTCCGACTCACCCATTTTTGCCTTGGCTCAGGAAGGATGGCTCCAGAGCAAACTGATCTATGCAGTAGTCAAATGGCTTGCTCACAACTTTGCTCACGAAGTAGAATTTTTGCTCACAAGACTCCACAGCTTAGAGGGAGCAGACTGCCACCCCACTGGAACATTTCACAACACGTACTTGTGGTTAAAGATCCCATGCACATCCCCAAATGGATATTTTTGGTACCCTTAGCCACTCTAGATTTGCCAGTTCTTTTTCTCTTATGTTCATCTTTTTAGAGAGTAAGCCTTGATGGCAGGGCTCTGTTTGGTCAATATATTTTATGCAATGCACAGTGGATTTGGGGGCTTCATACGTAATACATTTCACAACCAAGTGAGTGTGGTATGCACTCTGCATAATGTGAATTTATTTACAAAATGTTACAGTGTTCTTGGGTATAGACCAATGTTCCCTCTAAGCTGTGGGGTCCTGTGAGCAAAAATTCTACTTTCTGAGCGACCGGCATTAAAGTTGTGAGCAGGTGACTTAGCTGCTGCATAAATTAGTTTGCTCTGGTGCCATCCTTCCTGAGCTAAGACAAAAGTGTGTGAGCCAGAAGCTAAAAAACTGTGAGCTAGCTCACATGAACTCAGCTTAGAGGGAACACTGGTATAGACCATTTCCAAGCACGTATTTCTAGACAGCAAAGTTGCTTTTTAATTTATTTGTTAGTGAAGCTTAGGAGTGGTAGCATTATGGAAAAAAAACAACCAACAACATTCCGACAAAAATAACTTTCTACCGGGAAATCCAAGAAACTCTCACCTATTATCTGTCAGCTTGTAAACTGTAAGTCACTTGCTTAATTATCCAAGTAGGACTATCCACCCAATGTATCTGATGAAGGGAGCTTTGACACTTGGAAATCTTATTGGTCTCTAAGGCCCTACTGAGACTTGAATCTAGCTCTTCTGCTACAGACCGAGATGGCCACCTTCTGACACTATCCCTCTCAACTAAGTAGGTAAGAGGGGGAAAAAACCACACATTTTTCTCTGCATCCGCCCCCCCAATTCCTTTCAGGCCACTATGTCACAGATCAGCATTGATGTGCAAGCAGGTGAACTAGCACAAGTTTTGGGGTTCATAACTTGAACAAATCTGTACAAGCCTGGGATAACTCATATGACCGGGAAGAACCACGGTTTGCTCTGGCGTGACTCTAGGAAATGACAAATATTCAAATTCTCTGGACACTGGACCAGCAGATGTCTGCCATGCAGATAGATACCCTTAACTGTGGATTGCACAGTGCGCAGACTTCTCACAAAAGGGAGAGCAATCCCAGCAACAAAACATTCCTCTGGGCAGGGCTCTTTTTGTAGAAAAAGCCCAGCAGGAACTCATTAGCATAATAGGCCACACCCAACAGCAGGAACTCATTAGCATATTAGGCCACACCCCTGACATTAGGCCACACCCCCATGTTACCAGAAGTGTGGCCATCCAGCCACACCCACCTTTTGCTTCTTATTCTGTTTACCTTGTTTGTTGTCAAAACCCAGGACTTTTATTGGAGCAGGAACTCCTTTGCATGTTAGGCCACACACCCCTAATGTAGCCAATCCTAATGAGTTCCTGCTGTTGGACGTGGCCTATTATGCTAATAAGTTCCTGCTGGGCGTGGCCAACTTGGGAGCCAGCCGGAACTCCGTTCCTGTGCGTTCCTGCCCCAAAATCGCCCTGCTTCTGGGACATTATACAGATCCCCATTACCTCTTCTGCTTGACCGTTATGCCTTTCTGCTGAAGAGCCTTCTCGTTCGCCATCTGCAGAAGATGGATCTCCTTCCGCGAGAAGAGCCGGATGGCAAACGCTTTCTCTAGCAGCTTCTCGGGGGACACCGACTTTGCGATGTCCCTAACGAACGCCCGGATGTCCTGCTGCACGTTGTCTGACTCCATCGTCTGCCCGGCTCTCACTTTGTGAAAGAACTTCAAGAGGGCCAGGGCAACACGGTAGAGCACCTTGTAGCCTTCCACCAAGAACACGTCAAAAACGCGTCCGATGTAAGTCATGGGTAGCTCTCCAAAGAGCCACCGCTGCCAGTCGGAGTACACTTCCAGCACATCTTCCGACACGGCCACCATAAGCTTGTGAGCCGCCTGACAGTACTTGTTCACCAGGTCGCCAAAGGTCATGCAAGAGGACTCAAAGGCCAAGAAAGTCTGGTCAATGAAGCGCTTGGAGGGATCGTTGCAGGCCAGCATGCGGCAGACCTTCTCAAAGCACTCCGCCTCGTCCCTGCTGTAGTGGAGGAGGAGCGCCACCACCGACGGCAGCGCCGGGCAGAATGATATGTCCGGGAACTGGCTCGCGATGCACGAGATGATCTTCCTCACTGCCCCGACGCCCTCTGCATTCAGACAGTAAGTGGGAACTAAGCTGTCGTCCACAAATTCTGGCAGGGGAAGGGTGCTGCTGCTACGTTTGCCGACAATCTTCACGACAATGTCCCGGTAGACGTTGGCGTCCGGCGTCACGGTGCGGCAAGGGATGTTGCTGATTAGTTTGTGGTACACTTTGGCTCTTAACGAGTGGTTCTTGGCCCAATAACCCTGGCGAGCCAGTTGCTTCAGCTCTTGGAATTCTGTGCTGGTCAGCTCTTTCGAGTCCTGGTCCTGGATAGAAGAGTCCATCTTATCCCAATCTATGAAACGGCTGTACTCGCCCATGGCTGCTGAGGGTCTTTGCAAGGTAACATTCACACACACTCTGTCCTGGCCCCTGGAAAAAGAACAGAAAGCACAAGTAGCTTATTTGTGTTTTACTGTACTCAAGAAATATACACCACGTCAGTTCATAACTGCTGAGTTGAGCTTGCCTGGAGGATAGCCGAACTGCCCAGGGGAAGACTGCATGCTTGTGACCCAGAGTTTGCACTTCCCTCTGTGAACAGCCTCGCTCTTGCATCAGGAAGCCTTGCTCTATCCTAGGTGTAGCCCCAAGTGTTCTGAGGAAGTGCTGGTGAGAGTCAGATTTTTATGGAAGTCAGTTTCAACTGTCCAGCTTGCAAAACTCTGGGCTCCTTTATAGCAAGAGGCAGAAATCTTCACAAGCGAGAGGAACAACTCACAGACAAGAGGAATCACTGCAGCGCTTTAAAAAGAACATTGGTTTCGTTGCACATACTGACAGAGAATGTTCTCCCACCTCAGGACATATCGAGCCCTGTTAATCAATGCGATTTAACAGAACGCTGCTGGTGCTTCTACAGTCGAATTCTTCCTGTGCCAGTGGACAGCTGAATGGATTCTCTTAATGAGGTTAAATGCGGCTCAATATTTGCCCTTGGCTCTGTTTACGCCAGAGCCACATGCTACTCTCAACCCTTGGACTCAGCTGCTGGAATACAGATCCGAATAATGCCCCGACGCTAATCAATCAAAATATACTGGGTGACAATTGCTCCACTTTCCTGCTTCCTCGAGGTACAATTTTATTTTAAAAAACTAACAGTCACTCCTCACTGTGCTACTGCAAAGACGAGACTTCAAGAATTCCCTTGATAAAAAATGCCATACAAATGGAAACACACCTGGAAACCTAGTAAAGACTGCATCCTACCAACCTAAGCAAGGCAGAATAGCCAAAAATAAAAGCCCCTCTCTACCAGCAAGATGGAAAAGCAGTTCATAAGTCGGTCCATCTTGTAATGACCTGATTAAGCCAAAAGCAGCACGCAGCAAAGAGCACTCTCAGAATCTTATACTGAGAGCTTTCAAAAGACACCATTCATAAAACACTACACAGTGATCCATGGCTGCAAGTGCAGGATGCATTTAATTAAAAGCTGGCTGCACAGAAGTATCCAGATAATGAAGCACTGGAAGAAGAGGCAGAGTTTTTAAAAACATGCTATACCTCAGGGAGGGGGGAAATCACTGCACTGATTTAGTAACGCAGAGGAACTAAATACACTATCTATTCTTATGCCAAAATGATTAAAGCATCAGCAGTACTCCTGAATTTCTGATGGAAAAAAAAATACAGTGTTAAATTATCCCCTCATTTAAGGCAAAAGAAACTGTACTTAGGCCCCAGTCACACGGAGCATTTGCCCTGCTGAAGGCACGGGAGTCCCGCGGAGTATCCGGGCGCGATCACACAGGAACATCTGGGAGGCGTAGCACCCCCGTGGCGACCCCGTGGCAAGCCGCCGAAGCCGCGCAGTAAAAAACTAGTACACCGCATGTACTAGCAAACGCTTTGCCACGGGCCGCCTATGGAAGCCTCCCGGTCCGTGTTCCCTCTAAGCTGAGTTAGTGTGAGCTAGCTCACAGTTGTTTAGCCTCCGGCTCACACATTTTTGTCTTGGCTCAGGGAGGATGGCTCCAGAGCCTACTAATTTATGGAGCAGCCAATTTGCTCGGTCACAATTTTAATGCCAATAGCTCACAAAGTAGAATTTTTGCTCACAAGACTCCATAGCTCAGAGGGAACATTGCTCCCGGTGTGATCGTGCCGGCGCGCGGCTTCCTCCCCCGGCGTCCTCTTTGCTGCGGGGAAGCCGCCGTCGCGTCTGATCGCATAATAGTGCATCAGAATGCGATGGCACAAATAGCCGCGCTTCCCCCTCGCGTTTTCCGGCACGTCTGGCCGGGGCCTTGGTGATGCAGTTCCAGATGAATGACTTGTAACCCACCTAACATTCTGCCTATAGGAAAACCCGTGCCACTTATTTTCCCCACAACAACTTCTTGGAATCCCATCCTTAAAGGTGGTTACGACTTTAAAAAAATACCTGCTCAGAGGTTTGTTTGGAATGGTTTGTCACAGGAAGTTAGAAGCCTACTTTCTCAGAGCTGGCAAGGCAAAGGGTGAACAACCGATTAGGAGGGTGGTGCGGAGCTTTGACTGTGGATTGTTCTGTTGGGACCAATGTTCCCTCTAAGCTGTGGAGTCTTGTGAGCAAAAATTCTCCTTTGTGAGCTCCTGGCATTAAAAATTGTGGTTTGGCTCCTGCATAGATTAGTTTGCTCTGGAGCCCTCCTTCCTGAGCGAAGACAAAAATGTGTGAGCCAGAGGCTAAAAAACTGAGCTAGCTCACACTAACTCAGCTTAGAGGGAACTCTGGTTGGGACACCTATTTTTGTAGTTTAACTGTACATTGTAAAATAAATTCTATTAAAGGTTACTTTGTTAGCTTACAGGAGCTGCCTTGGGTCACCTTTTGCAAAGGGAGGGGGAAAGCTGATTATGTCGTTAAAATATGTGAAGCCCACCCAAATGGTGAAACTAAATACTACTTGAATGAGCAGTGGGGAAACTCTTTTAGAGGAAGTCAAATCGAATATCATTATCAAGGGCAAACCAGAAGATCAGACCCGCCCCCCAAGTTATTCCCCCAACAACTCAATCAGCAATATATGCAAAAACAAAAGCATATTAACTCAGTACCTGAAAAGTAACTAAGTCGCAGAAATGACTGTTGCCACACAATCATAGCCGGCCTGTCCTCTGAAAGGAAAGGCAGCCGGCATGTAGCCTCTTAAGATGATCTCCAAGACTCACATGGTAATAACCTTTAAAGCTCTAAGTGGCTTAGGAGCAGGTTAGAACCAGAACTCTGATATGAGCCCAGAGACAAATCAGCACTTAGTGAGACTCTGAGTAGCATACTGCTACTCTGCAACAATACTCTGTCTACTCACCACCACGCAGCCAGGAAGCTGTGGGTTGAGCAATTCTCCCCTTCCACTACAGCAAGTGAGAACTGGTCTTGTGCAAGGGCAGCCAGACTCAGAAACAAAACTCAAGACGGTTCATAATTAAGAGCCGTCGTTTGGAGGACGGGGAATGTGTTCAGATAATCCGTTTACGTGCTCTCATTCCTTTCCTCATTTCTGGACTGTTCTACCCTTAGTTTACTGTTTGAATTAAACTATATGTGGTCTACTCTGACTTCCAAACCAAGTCTGCCAACCTTGGAGAGGGGCTGAGCCACAGTATGGCCCATTCTGATGGCAGAAAGAATAGAGCAGGCAACCTAAAAATGGAGACGGGAGCATCCAGTGTGGCAATTATATTTTCTGAAACGAATAAACAGAATTGTCATTCCTCTAGCCCACATGCATTGAAAATTTTCCCTTTATAGTTCCACATCCCCATATATACAGGGGTCATTTCGTAGAAAAAGAGGTGCAGGAGCTCATTAGCATAACTTATTTGCATATGCCACACCCCCTGACATCACCAGAAGTGTGTCAGAAGGCAACACCCACCGCTCAGGCTCCACTGGACTGTTTTGGATTGCTAGCTATTGGGGGGGGAGAACGTGCAGATCTGTCCTCGCAGAGGAGGGAGCGCTTGCACCTGAATAAAACTTGGTCTTAAAGGTGCCACTGGACAGTTTTGGACCTGTTGGCTCTGCAACTTACCTGGCTGCTTCTTGCTCTGACTGAGGGCTGCTGGGAGCAGGGGGTGGGGCTTGTTGCACGTGCCCGCCCCCTGGGCTCTTTACTGCCGGAGCTCCGCTCCTATAGGAAATGACCCCTGCATATACATATCTCATTTTGTCCCCTCCACGAACTGTTCCCCAGACTCCCTTTTCCCTGTCATTCCCAAAAGAAGAGTCCCTGCATTACTCATCCGTTCTGACTGCGTTTGATTGAGACAAGCAGGAATCCCATGTATGTTTTAAAATGGCCGTTCTCACAGTTCTGCCTTCTTGGTGGAGGACAAAGGCTGATAGTTTAAGTGAGCAGCGGCTATCCAGTCAAGGGCGCACCACCACCAACCAGCTTCCCTCCTGCACAACCAAGTAAAACAGCTCAGGCTTCATCTGCAGGCGCAGGCAGGGAACCCTGAAAACTGCCTATGTACACTGGCATCTTTGTAAGCCTGAAAGCAAATACAGGGTTGTTGTTGTTGTTTTTACTAGACTTCCACATGCATGCAAAGTTAAGACAAAAGTCAGATTAGGTTGAACACATCCACACTGACACACACCCCCCCTTTAAAGATAGCAGCCTTGGAGATCACTGTGTGCTCTAGAGCCATAACAGCATAATGTACAGAAATTAAACCAATCATATCATCGCAGCAATGGCTCGCCTTGCTTGGAAGTTTGACCTTAAAGGCATATTAACATTTTTAAACGTTTGTTTATTCCCGAGGACCAGTGAAAACATCTGTCAGTTCACAGATTTCTCAGTGTGAACTTAAAATAACTTCATATTATTCAATTCAATTTATTACGGGTCTATATGACCGAAGTCTTGACCAAAAGAGAATGCAAAAGGGGTAAAATAGGTACATAAAATTGACATAAAACATGACAAGGTACATAGTCACTATCAGTAAACATATAAAACCCAGGCATAGCCCAGAGAATAAAAAAACTAACTACACTTGGGGCGGAGCCAACTAACTAAAATCCTCCGAAGATTGAAAATCGGTATAGATGTTTGCAAAGGTGATAAAGTTTTCAATGTTTCTTGAGAGCAGCAACCTTAGCCAGGAACCGCGAACTTCATATTATGTTACTAACAGCAGCCATGAAAACTCTGAAGATACCAAATGCTACAAGGACAGTACAGACAGCTCCAGAATTCAACATTTGTGATCTCGTGAAACATTCTATTCGGCACAAAGCTCTCTTATCAAAAACCCTGCATGTGCCCATCCTTCTTTATCTGCTAAAAGCCAGCACAATCCACAACCTGAATGGACGAGAGGCAGGAGGAGATTAAAAGGGGAATGGCAATAACCGTGGACATGAAAACGACAGTCTGAGACTAGCCTAGTCCAGGAAAACCAGACAACGTGAATGCTGCAAGTCTCACTCAAGCTCCTCAGTTAAATTTGGGGCTGGGACACTTCCAGGAACCCGGACTGCCCACCCTCCTAAAAATTACACGGTGCTTTCCAGCTCTGGGTAAATTACTTCAGTTCAGCTAGCTTGACAGGTGTTTCAACATCCAAATGTTTGACCCCTTAATACCTACCTCTTCTGTTCAATTCTCGTAAGCCCTCAATCACCGTACCCTTCTTCCTTCTACCCACCATCTCGCATTAGGCAAGCTGTTATGAGAAATCACGACTAACTCGTGGTTTGAATCAGATTTTAATTACAATCTCATGATTGCTTTGGAGAAAGCGCAGGGTGAGCCATGTCCACGCAGAAGCCCCGGAAGTCATTTGAGTTCGTCAAGACCAAGAAAAGCACTCTATATTTGGATCGCTTTGGATTATGTCACAGCGTGTCAAAAGGAATGTCAACAACGGCCTTCAACCACAAGAATGGCTGCAGGAAATTTCAGCTCCGTCAGCCTAGCACATTAGAACCCCACCACAGGAGCAGCAAAATATAAGCAAGCACAAGAGGTTTGAAAGCATGCTTATCAGTTGTGTTTATACAACAACCACTCTGTAACTCTTGAACAGTTCCGTTTGCTTAGAGTACCAACGTTAGCTCTTGCTGATAAGAAATACCAATAACTCCTTCACTTTAGATTTTATATCAGATCCAAAAGACACCTTTGCCAAACGCACCTGTACTTGCAATAAGCAGCTTAAAAAAATACATTCGGCAACAACCCGGCATTAATCTCTTATGTCATCAGACTATTCTATATTATATTGTGGGTCAGTTACAGCATATTCTCTTTAGGATGAGTTTTGGGGGGTGTCTATTCCCCACAGGGGTCGTTTCGTAGAAAAAGAGCTAGGGGAACTTATTAGCATAACTCATTAGCATATGCCACACCCCCTGACATCACCAAAAGTGTGTCATAAGGCCACACCCCCTGACATCACCGGAAGTGTGTCATAAGGCCACACACTCCGCCCCCAACGGTCCTGGCCGCCGCCGGCCTTGCAGCTCCACTGCCGACGGCCGGAAGCAGGGGGCGGGGCTTCGTCATGTGCCCCGCCCCCTGTACCTCACCCGGGGGAACTGCGATCCCCCGCAATCCCCCCGAAATGACCTCTGATTCCCCAGAAGCAAACATAGGACTGCTGTTTTAACCTTAGTTTCAGAGGATTAGAGTTATCAACCACCAGGTGATGGCTGGCGCTCCCCCACTATGACAACTGATCGCCAGGTGACAAGAGATCAGTTCACCTGGATGTTATACAAATTAACATCCAGTCAAAAATAGAAGACTGAAGTCAAAATGAGGAGGAAGTTCTTGTATTTTATGGCGATGAAATAACGGAAAACAGTTAGGCCAAAGGACCCATCAAAGTTGACTGCTTTCTGAGCCCAGTCAGGAAATACATGAAGTTAAATACTTAAAATGACATCATCGCATCATCATCATGAGAATAATATTCAGAAGGCATAATTGGTTACAAAAACTTAAAACAACATTTACATAAAAATCTCCTTATTGGTCAAAGTAAAGAAAGGTGTGTCCAGGGCTCTTTTTGTAGAAAAAGCCCAGCAGGAACTCATTAGCATAACAGGCCACATCCAACAGCATAAACTCATTAGCATATTAGGCCACACCCCTGACAGCACAGCTCATTAGCACATTAGGCCGCACCCCCATGCTACCAGAAGTGTGGTTATCCAGCCACACCCACCTTTTGCTTGTTATTCTGTTTACCTTGTTTGTTGTCAAAACCCAGGGC
>NW_015165352.1:68442-71957 GCF_001447785.1 Gekko japonicus
GGCCCCACTGGTGGACCTCCTGATGGCACCTGGTATTTCTGGCCACTGTGTGACACAGAGTGTTGGACTGGATGGCACTCGAATGATAAAAGGGTTGGAACACTTTCCCTATGAGGAAAGGTTAAAGCGCTTGGGGCTCTTTAGCTTGGAGAAAAGACGACTGAGGGGTGACATGATTGAGGTTTACAAGATTATGCATGGGAAAGAACAGGTAGAGAAAGAGGTACTTTTCTCCCTTTCTCACAATACAAGAACTCGTGGGCACTCCATGAAATGGCTGAGCGGTCGGGTTAGAACGGATAAAAGGAAGTACTTCTTCACCCAAAGAGTGATGAACCCATGGAATTCACTGCCACAGGAGGTGGTGGCAGCTACAAGCATGGACGGCTTCAAAAGGGAATTAGATAGGCGAATGGAGCAGAGGTCCATCAGTGGCTATTAGCCACAAGGTATAGATAGGGGCTCTGGGGCAAGTGATGCTCTGTCTTCTTGGTGCTTGGGGGGGCAACAGTGGGAGGGCTTCTAATGTCCTGGCCCCACTGGTGGACCTCCTGATGGCATCTGGTATTTTTGGCCACTGTGTGATACAGAGTGTTGGACTGGATGGGCCTTTGGCCTGATCCAACATTGGCGTCTGTCATGTTCTTATGGGCCTTTGGCCTGATCCAACATTGGCATCTCTTATGTTCTTATGAAACCTCACGCTCCTCAGGCTCCACCCCCAACATCTCCAGTTATTTACCAACCTGGAGTTGGCAAACCTGGTAGCTATCTTGGTCTGCAGTAAAAGAGTTAGCTTAGTCTCTGAGGTGCTCCTGAACTTCAAAAAGGTCTCGGAGATACCTGAGATGAAGAGAGCTTTGACTCCCAAAAGCTAGTTTGGTGTAGTGGTTCAGTGTGCAGACTCTAATCTGGGAGAACCAGGTTTGATTCCCCACTCCTCCACTTCCACCTGCTGGGTGACCTTGGGCAAGCCATAGTTCTGATAAGAGCTGTTCTTGAAAAAGAGCAGTTTCTGGCAAGAGCTCTCTCAGCCCCACCTACCTCACAGGGTGTCTGTTGTGGGGAGGGGAAGGGAAAGGAGTTTGTAAGCTGCTCTGAGACTCCTGTGGGTAGTGAAGGACGGGGTATAAATCCGTCCTCTTCTTCTTCTTCTCTTATACCCCCCAAATTTTGTTGGTCTCTACGGTACTACCGGACTCATATCTGTTTTAACCTTATGTCTGAAAACTCCTTTAGAATTCACTTTCAAGTTGACGCTGCATGCAAGAGGAAGACAAAGTGACTTGAGGTGTCAGGGGTGCGGGGTGGGGAGACTGCTTTAGCTCATTAGTAGCCTTAAGTGGCAAATGGTTTCCCCAAGCATCTTCCAAAGCATCCTTAACCACAAGCTCAGCCCCAGCCTTGGTTTCAAGCCCTGCCCCCCTGAATCGTTTTAACTCCTTTTAAAATTTCCCACGACCAGACCAGCCCCCTCACCGCCAGCCTCTCTGAAGACTCACCAAGGCGGAACTCCTTTAAGACAACACAGGTCTCCCCACTACGTGCTCCATGGTAAAGGTTAGTCACTAAAGGCGCTAGAAAACCCTTCCTCCCCCTTTCTTTATCACCGAGGGCTTCTGTGGCTCAGAGCTGCCCCGAAACCCTTCCCAGGTATAAGATCCAGCTTGCGAGTAGGCAGGCAACAGTTCCCTCACAGGACGCAATCCAAAAACTGAGCCCTTTTGCTGAAAACAGCCATGAGGGGGAGATGGGGGCACAACCCTCAGGAATCCTTGGCCTGAAGAAGCGGCTTCTAGTGCATGCAGAAATAAACTTTCCTTAGGCTTTTAAGTTGCCCCAGAATTCCTTCTGAGTGCTGCTGGGACACATTAACAGAGCTATCCCTTGGGAAACAGTTCCTAGAGGGCCAGCCATGTTCATCCGGCACAAACACCCAGCGCGAGTCTTGGGGCACCTTAAAGACTACCAGATTATTCCACCCCAGCATAAGCTTTCCCCAAGCATCAACAGTTCCCCTGAATCAGATCTTCTTTCAGCAGCATCGCTTTAAGATGAAGCGCTTTTTCTTCCGTTCCACTATAAGCTTTTGGAGAGTTTGACCCCACTTCCATCAATTGCACCTTATATTTATTTATTTATTTATTTTTCACATTTATACCCCGCCCTCCCCAATGGGCTCAGGGCAGCTTACAGAGGCAAAGCAAAACCTAGCCATATTAAAACATAATATACATAATAATTTAAAAACACAAAATACATCTTAAAAATCCTAAATTCAAACATGGTGCTCGATGACTTCCATAGTCCAGAGATGACGGATCCTTAGTCCTTAGAGAGATGGACCTCACAAAACCTTGGGTCCAAGATTTTTTCCATGACTCCCAGTTTGTTTCTGATCTCCTTGTAGTCTGTTAGTTTACTGTTACTGTTGCAGCCACAGGCCATAACATCCTAGCCTATATACCAACATGTAACAGTCTGCCACAACAGAAGGATGAAAAATTTCTACATAACAGGAAAACAACTTAAAAAGTTTAAAGCTAAAATGGTGAGAAATAAGTGCAACAACCCATCCCCAAGATTACATGGTATTACAATTTAGGTAGAATTCTTGCAGAATCAGCGGGTACTAATTTCTTCCTTAAATTGACTGACGAAAAGAAAAAAGTGGCCACTTTGAGGGTAACAATCCCAGGCCCTGGGCACACGGGCCGGATATCGCGGGGGGAGGCGTGGCTAATTGCCCCGGCCCAGTTTGATTCGCGATTATGCGATCAAACACACCGGTGGCACAGCATGGGTCCTTCCCTCCGTGCCAGCGGGTAAACGAGGGACCGGAGGGGAATGCCACGCGCCGGCGCGATCACACCAGGGGCATCTGGAGGCAGCCCGTGGCAAACGTTTACTAGTACCTTGGAGGTACTAGTTTTTAAATCCGCATTGTCGGCGGTAAGCCACGGGTGCGCTCCACTTCCCAGATGTTGGGGTGTGATCGCGCCCGGATAATCCGCCCACCATCCGTGCCTCTCCTGCGGCAACTTTGCCGCATGACCGGGGCCCCAGAACTTATTTCCCCCCTTCACTGGCTGGTTTCTGCTCTCAGCTCACAATGAAACCCTCAGGAGAGCAGGTGCAGGGCAAGGGAGGGTAGACCTACCCCCCAGTCCCCATTCAGCACACCCCAACAGCTGTCAGTCACTCACTCACTCACTCTCAGCCTGGCTTCCCATTACAGGCTTGTTGTGAAAACTCATCACCTTGAAGGAGAAATTACAGGCTGTGGAAGGTCAGTAGTTCAGCAGTTCGAGACCCGAGTGTGCCGCATGATGGAGTGAGCTCCCGTCTCTGGCCCCAGCTCCTGCCAACCTAGCAGCTCGAAAGCAAGAAATTGCAAGTAGATAAATAGGGACCACTTCAGTGGGAAGGTCACAGCGTTCCGTGCGCCTTGGTGTTTAGTCATGCCGGCCACATGACCACGGAAACGTCTTCGGACAGCGCTGGCTCTTCGGCTT
>NW_015165352.1:72078-74881 GCF_001447785.1 Gekko japonicus
ACCCGCCCTATTGCAATGGTTAAAATACTGGACCGGGTTGGGAGAGAGCCAGGTTCGAATCCCTACACTGTTATGGAAGCTTGGGCCAGGTACAGCTTCCCAGCCCGCCCGCCCTCAAAGGGTTGTCAGCATAAAACGGAGGAGAGGACAATCTTGTAAGCCACCTTGGGGCCCCGCTGGGGAGAAAGGCGGGGTACAAAGCAAGTACATAAACGGCGACAATTTCCTCGCAGCGACTCAGCCGGGGGTTCCCTGCAAACCCCTCCTCTCCCCCCCCCCCCAGTCACAACTCACCGTCGCTCCCCACCCGGGCAGAGACCGTTGCTCGGGCGCCCCCCACAGGCTGCACGCACTCCCCGCTCCCGCCCAGCCCTCTTACCCCCAGGCCTGGACTCAGGTATCCGCTCACCCAAGAGCCGGCAGACTACGCAAGCGCCCTGATGCAGCGCCTGAAGCAGAGCTACGCGCATGCGCCTCCTTCCACTCACTCACCCCCCCCCTCACGCGCGCTTTTTTCTTTTTCTTTTTTAGCTTTTACCTCCGCCGAGGAAACAGCGCTAGGAGCGTCTCTGGGCGCATGCTCAAGACCTCTCTTCTCTCCCCCCCCCCCATCCCCGGCGCAGAAGCAATCGCGACCTGCCGGCTGGAATCCCCGGAGAGAATAAAAATCTAGCGGCAGCCCCGTTTCGCCGCTACAGGCTAACACGGCTGTCTCTGGGCAGTCGAGCTCCCCGCGCCCACAAATGGGTCCTTCTCCAGATCCCATTCATTCATTCATTCATTCATTCATTCATTCATTCATTTTATTCAGGGCTTTTTTGATAGAAAAAGCCCAGCAGGAACTCATTAGCATAATAGACCACACCCAACAGCATGAACGCATTAGCATATTAGGCCATGCCCCTGACAGAGCAGCTCATTAGCATATTAGGCCATGTCCCTGACAGTGCAGCTCATTAACATATTAGGCCATGCCCCTGACAGAGCAGCTCATTAGCATATTAGGCCACACCCCCACGTTACCAGAAGTGTGGTCATCCAGCCACACCCACCTTCTGCTTCTTATTCTGTTTACCTTGTTTGTTGTCAAAACCCAGGACCTTTTTTTGTAGCAGGGACTCCTTTGCGTGTTAGGCCACACACCCCTAATGTAGCCAATCCTAATGGGTTCCTGCTGTTGGGTGTGGCCTATTATGCTAATGAGTTCCTGCTGGGCGTGGCCAACTCGGGAGCCAGCCGGAACTCCTTCCTGTGCGTTCCTGCCCAAAAATAGCCCTGCTTTTATTAATTTAATTTATACCCGCCCTCCCCTGGAGCTGGCTCAGGGCGGCTTACAGACACTGAAATCACCACACAAAATGCAGCTGGTGGTGACAGAAAGCTGAATGAAGCAATACATTTTTAACACTTTTTAACACATTTAGAGGAGCTGTGGTTCTCAAGTGGTTAAGACGCTGAACTGCAGGCTGTGGAAGGTCGGTAGTTCAGCAGTTCGAGACCCGGGTGCAGCATGATGGAGTGAGCTCCCGTCTCTAGTTCCAGCTCCTGCCAACCTAGCAGTTCGAAAGCAAGAAATTGTAAGTAGATAACTAGGTACCACTTCGGTGGGAAGGTAACAGCGTTCCATGCGCCTCGGTGTTTAGTCATGCCGGCCACATGACCACGGGAATGTCTTCGGACAGCGCTGGCTCTTCGGCTTGGAAACGGAGATGAGCACCGCAACCCTAGAGTCGGATTCGACTGGCTTTTGAGCAAGGGGACCTTAACCTTTTAACACATTTAGAGCATGGATGTGAAAGCTCATGCCTTGAATAAAATTTGTTCTACTGCTTCAGACCAACACAGCTGACTACCCGGATCTAATATATTTTTAAGATCTCCTAGGACATCTTTGCAGTTTGGGCTGCTGCAGCAGTAGCGTCTGCGGGATTTATGGTTGGTTTGTTGATTTGAAATGCGGTTTCTTATCTATTGGCTGCGGGTTGACACGCCACGTTATATCTCTTTTCCAGTTCACGAGGAGACCCACAAGCACCTATCAATCTGTCATAAATGTAAAAGAGCTGGAGGAGGAGCTGTCTCTCAGCCTGGCCTGCCTCACAGGGTGCTTGAAGAGCAAAGTCTGAGTCCGGTGGCACCTTTAAGATCAACAAAGTTTTATTCAAGGTAGGAGCTTTCATGTGCACATGAGCAGTTCCTCAGATACTGTGAAATGGAAGTTACTAATCCATACATATAAGGCAGGGGTTGAACAGCAAATTAGCACACAACATAATGAAGTTATGTCCTGGTGGAATGAGTTCCTGGAGGAGATCCAGGCCCTGCGGGACCCAGTTCCACAGGGCCTGCAAGACGGAGCTCTTCCGCCAGGCTTTTTTTTTTTTAATTAAACAATTTTTTATTAATGGGATAATACAATTCCTTTAAAACAGTTATACATTTTATCACATTTTCCACCTATCCCTATTTTACTTTATCCCCTTACCCTCCCACCCCTCATTTGGCTTCCCGCAATGCTTATATCCCTTTAAATCTTTTAATCTTAAAGTTTTCTATCTTTTTACATTTTAATATTTCTTTTCTCAACATTGTTAATTCAATATGTTTTTAATCATCATGTCACTTAATCATAGATTATTCTATTTCTGATATTCTTCAAAACACAGTAAATTATTTGTAACATCCCAGTTAGTCTCCAAATACTCTTTAAAGTCTTTCCACTCTTCAAAAAAGTCCTCATCTTCTTGGTTGCTTAGCTTCCTTGTCATTTTGTCCATTTCAGCCATAAACAAAACTTTTTTAA
>NW_015165352.1:74907-82549 GCF_001447785.1 Gekko japonicus
CCACGTCACCAGGAAGTGACGCGACGACGCTGGGCACGCTGGGGGCGGGGCCACGACCATCCGAGGGAAAACCATAGAGTTTTCCCTCGGATGACTGTGGCCCCGCCCCCAGCGTGCCCGGTGTGGTCGCGTCACTTCCTGGTGACGTGCACGTCGGGGTGGAGTTCCCCCCGGGGCCCGATCCGGCGGAAAACGGGCCTCTGGGGCAGGGGTTTCCCTGCCCCCCAGGGGGATTTGGCAAGCCTAACCCCCACCCCCACCACCAACTGAGTTGGGTAACATTGGGGTGTGTGTGAGATGGCCCTGTGTTAAATGAACTACAGCGCTGCGTGGATCTGATACCACTGAACTGTGACTGCTATCCCCAGGAAGCCATCTTGTTACTGAAGACTTTCCTGAAACATCTTGAGCACTTTGTATTGTTGTAACTGATTGATTGTTTTATCTTGTTTTTAGTTGTTTTAACTATTGGCATTTATACCCTATCTGCGAGCCGCCCTGAGCCCGCTTGCGGGGAGGGAGGGCTATAAATTTAATCATAAATAAATAAATAAGGTGTTTTAGCAGATGCAAACAGGAATAACAAGCTAGATTTGTAAGGTGACCATTGTTTGGTGATTTCCTGTTTGTTATTCCTGTTTACAGAAAGAAAAGCAAAGTTTATAAGGTCACTATTGTTTGGCGATTCCAGTTTGTTAATATCTGGGTCTCAGTACCATCTTGTCATTGTCCCATCCCATATGTACACTCTCATGGGGGGGGGGAAGCATTTTATTTCTGAATTGACCAAAAAAAAGGCCATATTAGGGTAAGGTGTCAGCTAAGCTGCCATGAGTGTGGAGAGGCTTTCTAATTGCTTTGCATTCCTTCCCATGTGCTTAATTGCTTCACAGCTGCAACGCTTATCTGTAAAGAGTTACTGGAGGAGATTGTGGTGTCTACCTTCCGTGGGAGCTTCTTCGTTCCCAGCTTCGCTACCCTTAGAGGCTCTTACAATCTCCCGCGCGTGGGAGTCCACCTAATTGGGTATTGCTAGGGGGGGCGCATACGAATGCCCTATATCCTATTATGCGCATAGGCAGCCCGCCATTCCTAACAGTGTTCATGTTATTGCATCTATGGCTTTTCAATAAAAGTAAAACCTTCCCAGAAGCGTGTACTTCGTTGTTTTGCTGTGGATCCTGACATTCTGTTAGGAATGGCGGGCTGCCTATGCGCATAATAGGATATAGGGCATTCGTAAGGTAAGGTTGCCACCACCAGGTCCCCCCTGGCCACTGCTGCGTGCATGGGGGGTGGGGGTAAGATGGCTTGACCCAGGTTGGGAAACTCCAGGGATGGAGCCTGGGGAGGAACAGGGACCTCAGTGGGGTACAGTGCCATAGAGCAGGGGTGTCAAACATGTGGCCCGGGGGCCAGACCAGGCCCTCGGAGGGCTTCCATCAGGCCCACAGTGGAACTGGCTGTCTGCTGCTTCTTCCAGTTCTGCTGCTGCAGTGTCATAACACGTTTGCAGCTTACAGATACACACCTGAACAGCATACTCAAGATTGCAACAGCACAGACATTTTTATGTAATAATTCAGAGCAAGAGGTGTTAGTTATCATCAGACACTGTTGACTAAACAAAATATTGCAAGACTGCTAACGTTGTAAGCATATTTTTATTTTAAGTTTAAAAAACCCTTTCTGTTTGTGTCCTCTATAAAGTTTATATCTCCGCTACCTGGCATTACATTTTACGACACACATGGCCCGGCCCAACAAGGTCTCATTTATGTTAGATCTGGCCCTCATAACAAATGAGTTTGACACCCATGCCATAGAGTTTGCCCTCCAAAGCATCCATTTTCTTTTGGGGAACTGATCTCTGTAGTCTGGAGATGAACTATAATTCCGAGGGATCCCCAGGTCCCACCTGGAGGCTGGCATCCCTATGGCTAGGAACTTGCAGCCCTAGCCGGACCCCCATTAAAGTTTGCCTGCATCCCTGTTAGATCGCACTAACAAAGGATCGGAGAATGATTTCAGCTCAGTGATTCAGCTTTATTTGAAGTAGCAAGCAAACACTCAAACGCACTCCAAAACCAGAACAACAAAACAGTGGGAGCTATGCTCCTTTTAAACATTACCGGGCTAATATAGCCACACCTATTTACATTTAACAACCAATAAGATTGATGAGTTAAAGACCAATGGGAGTCTTTCCCTCCCAGGGAATAGTACCGTTCTGATTGGTCGCTGTTACAAAGCGACCAATAGGAAGTTCGTTCAGAGGAGCCCTAGCTTGGCTCGAAGCTTAACGTGGGAGTCTAATGAGGTGATTCATGTAATTGTTCCAATACATTACAATTCCTCCCCCCTAAGTTAAGACATCATCCCATTTGTTTTATTATTTACATACAGTCATATCTTTCTTCCGTAGGTTCGGGGGTGTTTGCAGGGCTGCCTACCTGCTCTAACATCCCATCCTCGTCGCCAATTGTTAGATCGCACTAACAAAGGATCGGAGAATGATTTCAGCTCAGCGATTCAGCTTTATTTGAAGTAGCAAGCAAACACTCAAACGCACTCCAAAACCGGAACAACAAAACAGTGGGAGCTATGCTCCTTTTAAACATTACCGGACTAATATAGCCACGCCTATTTACATTTAACAACCAATAAGATTGATGAGTTAAAGACCAATGGGAGACTTTCCCTCCCAGGGAATAGTACCGTTCTGATTGGTCGCTGTTACAAAGCGACCAATAGGAAGTTCGTTCAGAGGAGCCCTAGCTTGGCTCGAAGCTTAACGTGGGAGTCTAATGAGGTGATTCATGTAATTGTTCCAATACATTACAATCCCCCTACAAGTTTGTGCCCCACCAAGAGGGGGATTACTTCATAACACTAAATCCAGTGGCAGCCATCTTTGAGGATGCTGGAAACATTCACATTAAAAGACTATAACTTAAGGCTCCATAACAAAGTCAGGGCTCGAGCTCAGGTTTCGTACATCCAAACACAAGCCCCTTGCTCCTGTGCCACACTGGTCCTTACTCAGGGTTACTTCTAAGGTTGCTGAAATATATCAGACTCAGGCAGATCTTGAACAAGTGAAATCAGCTTTATTGAACCAGAACAAATCAACACGAAAACCGTAGCAGCCTGAGCTCCTTTTAAACATCCCGGACTAGGAAGGCCACGCCCAGGTGAACGGTAATAACCAATCATATTTACAGGATAAAGACCAATCGTCGTCGTTCCCCCCGGTCACAGTCCTTAGCTCTGATTGGCCCGCTGTCAGAAGCAGCCAATCAGAACATGCGCTTTAGGATACCAGTCTTTAATATACATCTGCCTGAAGCTAGGCCTGCAGTAGAAATCATAATACATAACAGTTGCCAACTTCCAGTTGATGACTGGATCTCCTGGGATTGCAACTGATCTCCAGGTGACAAACAGCACTTCACCTGGAGCCAACGGCCGCTATGGAAAGTGGCATTATGACATTATACCCCACTGAAGTCCCTCCCCTCCCCAAACGCTGCCCTCCCAAGGCTCCAACCCCCAAATCTCCAGGTAATTCCTAACTCAGAGCTGACGACCCTGGTTACTTAGGGTTGCCAAGTCGATCTTCGCCGGGAGCAGGGGGGCTCCCGGCCGGCGTCTGGCGCGCATGCGCACGAATCGCATGCACGCCGCATGCACGTCACCCAGAAGTGACGTGACAATGCCAGGCACGCTGGGGGCGGGGCCACGGCCATACAAGGGAAAACCACAGAGTTTTCCCTCGGATGGCTGTGGCCCCGCCCCCAGCGTGCCCGGCATCCTCCCGTCACTTCTGGGTGACGCGCACGTCGGGGAGGAGTTCCCCCCGAGCCCCGCCCCCTGCTTCCGGCTACCCCACTTCCGGCCCTCATTCAGCCAGGAGGAGGCAGGAGAAGAGGGAGGGTAAGTTGCTTCCTCCCTGCCTCTCCCCACCCCTGCCTGCCTGGGGCCAGGGAGGGCCTTCGCGGGGCTTCCTTGCACTCCCGCCGGCCGGGACCGTTGGGGGCGGGGTGTGTGGCCTTATGACATACTTCCGGTGATGTCAGGGGGTGTGGCATATGTTAATGAGTTATGCTAATGAGTCCCCCTAGCTCTTTTTCTACGAAACGACCCCTGCCCCCAGGGCCCGATCCGGTGGCGGCAGGGAACGGGCCTCTGGGGCGGGGGTTTCCCCGCCCCCCGGGGGGACTTGGGAAGCTTATAGTTATTTTTGCAAGGGAAATGATTTTCTGGCTTGTGCACACGATGATCACTGTAACAAGTGAAGGGAGGTTTCACAAGTGCCAATATACCACAGAGTAGCAACCAAGAACATTTTCTGTGTCACTTGAATCCCGGAGTATTTAAAAACACGCATTTCTTATTTATGTACTTATTTCACTTATACACTCCATTCTTCTGCTCAGTGGGAACCCAAAGGCTTACAATGTTCCCCCCTTCTTCATTTTATCAGGTCAGACTGAGAGCGTCACCCGGGCAAGCTTCCATTGGAGACAAATGTAGGCTTTTTATTTATCACACAACTTCCAGAAAAACATATAATTATAAAATACTTTCCGGCAGGAGGGAATGAATTCACAGCAATCTGTATATATATATTTTAAGTGTTCCACTACTCTTTAATATATTATGATGGAAAAATGCCAAAAAGTTGCTTAAAGCACAGTGCCGTTAACTGCACACCTCAATTAAATATCAGATATGCTATGTGGGACTTTGTCTTTGCAAATACGGCTTTTGTTTTTACACCTGTAATGCAAGCAAGGAAATGCTAGAAAGAAAACATCTGGAAAAACTCATTAAATTGCTGACCAAACAGCCGAAGCTCGCTGTATATGAATGGTGGAATATTTATGGCTGAGGCTGTAGTTGCACGCGCAGAGTTATATAAATTGATTTAAGTAAACAAGTTTATACCGTAATGCATTAAAGCAGCTCATAAGCTGACTTTTACGATATTGACTAGAAGCCCTTAACGACTGGAGCACACACCGGTTGTGCTGATTACCAGAGGATAATGATTCTAAATCCTTTTGCAAACCCAGCAAACATTCTTCGGGGGTCCCCAGACTTTTTCAGCTTGTGGGCACCTTTGTAATTCTGACACAGTTTGGTGGGCGCAGCCACAAAATGGCTGCTGTAGGAGGCGGAGCCAGCCACAAAATGGCTTCTGTGGCTTACCTTCCCTCACACAGGAGATCTTAGTGTCTTAAAAAACTGCACAGCCAATCAAGTCTTCAGTGGCCAGTCAGAAATCTTCCTGGGCAAAAGCTTCATCTGGCCCCACCCACTTTCTAAAAGCACTTGATGGGCACCGGGAAAGATAAGTGGGCACCATGGCCCCCATGGGCACCACACTGGGGAACCCTGCATCATTACTATTATATCGTATGGCAGTGTGTGTAGTATTGCCAGGAGATCCTAAGATTGTCTGGCAGCCAGAAGTTCTAGTTCTTTTAGCATTATTTTATTTTTTTATTTTATCATTCAATTTATATCCCGCTCGAACCCCGAAGGGTCTCTGAGCAGCTTACACACAATTTGGTTCCTAACTAGGGCCACAATTATAGGGGGGAGTGACTTCCTACCAGCACCTGGCATCAGGGCTTGTTGTTGCTATCTGGCTCCTTCCGGCGGCCTCGGATGTCGGCGTTCCACCTCCAATGTCCTGGGGCAGATCTCTTCCGGTCCAGCGGCTTCCTCCGGCGGGCTCATCCGGTGCACGGCCCCGCGACCGCCGCAGCTCCGACCATCGTCCCTTCGGCTCCGTCGTGCTGCGCCGACACGCCACCGTACCTCCGTGACTCCGCCTCTGCCTCTGTATAATAAGTACATTATATATTATGCACCACTAGGTGGCTAGACTTGTTTTTAAGGCAAGAGATATTTCAGAGGTGGTTTGCCATTGCCTGCCTCTATGTCATGCCCCTGGTATTCTTGAAGGTCGCCGATCCAAATACTAGCCAGGGCCAACTCTGCTTATCTTCCGAGATCCGATGAGCTCGCACTGGACTGGGCTATTCATGTCAGGGCAGCCCTACATTATATGAATGCAAAGGATCCAGAGAATCATACAAGGTCCCTAACTATTGCCCAAAGGAGCTCTAGACTTTGTGAATGGCAGCACTCTGTCTTGAAACAGGGTTATTTCAGAATCATGTGGCACAGAGAGGGGGTTACTTTTAAGAAGTCTGGTAGGTTAGTACTTGCAAGCTCCATGCATATTAGTGTTGAAGGAGATAATCCTAGAGAAACAGAGATTTTTCTCCCTCCTGCCCTGTAAGTTTGGGGAGGCACACACCGCAGAAATTCTCTTCTGCCCCCAACACCAGAAGAAGACCTAAAGGCCTTACCAGTTGAAATGCACGTATCAAGCAGTTTTATTAGCTTTTATTATTATTTATTGGGTTAGGGTGAGAT
This sequence comes from Gekko japonicus, assembly GCF_001447785.1. Lineage (NCBI taxonomy): Eukaryota > Metazoa > Chordata > Lepidosauria > Squamata > Gekkonidae > Gekko > Gekko japonicus. Next base: position 81,361 of record NW_015165352.1, read on the forward strand.
ATAGTAATTGGTCAAAGATCACCCAGGGAGCTTGAATCTGGCTTTCTGCAGTCGTTAACCTAACCACCACACCACCTTAGCTCTGAAATATTGCAGTAGCCAGGTTTTTTTTTTTTACAAAACACATAGTATTTAGACAAGAAGCCAACACCGGCTTCTTAGGAGACCATCCATCCAGCAACAACCCAGTTCAAAACCTGTACATAATCCCAATATGCAGTGATAACAAAAATAAAATAAACAATCAAACGTAGAAATAAAGGGACAGAGTCTGAAAAATCAGTGATGATTCAAAAGAGGCTAGATTGGTTCACCTCGAACAGGGACCAGGCACAAACAGGTGGGGGGAATGTTGTTTTCCAAGAGCAGTGTGGTATGCAGCCAGGGCCGGCTTGAGGTGTTTCTGTGCCCTAGGCAAAGCTGCCTTGTGGCGCAGATGCCAACCTCCTGGTGGGGCCTGGAGACTTCTGGAGCTAGCCACCCTTTTGCTGCCGCCACCACCGCCTCTTCCCCCCACCCCCACTGCCACCAAAGGGGGGGAGGAGGGGGGAGGCACAGCTTGGCGCCCCATCCAGGGTCCGGCGCTCTAGGCGAATGCCTAGTTTGCCTAGTGGGTGAGCCGGCCCTGTATGCAGCAAGGTCCATTCTTCTTTAAAAACCGCAGAAGGCAGATCTTTGGTCTGATGCAACCACACACCCCCCAGGCCTGACCAGGACTGCCTGGCTTCCCAAATCCATTTGGGAGCTACAGAACCCAGGCTGTACAGCTTTATCTGTTTCCATATAGTTGTACTGTACTTCTGTTGGGTAGAGTGAATGGCTTTGGGCTTCTTTTTCTGTATTTTTTGGACTGCTATGTATCTCTCCATTCATCCCAGGGTTAGCATATAAGAGTCTCCCTCCTCCACCTACCTCCACAACAACCCTGTAAAGAAGATTAGGCTGCAAGTGAGCAACTGGTCCAAGGTTACCCACTAAGCTTTACAGGATTTGAAACCAGGTCTCAGTCGTACACCAACACTTCAGTCCCTACACCCAGGGGTTGTTTTGTAGAAAAAGAGCTGGGGAACTCATTAGCATAACTCATTAGCATATGCCACACCCCCTGACATCACCGGAAGTGTGTCGTAAGGCCACACCCCCTGACATCACCGGAAGTGTGTCATAAGGCCACACACCCCGCCCCCAA